>NC_079414.1:23752820-23760320 GCF_026213295.1 Gadus chalcogrammus | reverse complement strand
GGAAATAGTGTGGGGACAGGGGAGGTTGAGGTCCAGCTCATCACTTCTTGGTTCCAGAGGTTCATTTGTGGAGATGCACATGATCGTAACTTCATGTGTGTTAAACACCTAACCTGTGTGTTTCTTTGTGTTTGTCTTGTGTCTTTTGTCTGTGTGTGTGTGTGTGTGTGTGTGTGTGTGTGTGTGTGTGTGTGTGTGTGTGTGTGTGTGTGTGTGTGTGTGTGTGTGTGTGTGTGTGTGTGTGTGTGTGTGTGTGTGTGTGGCGTCTCACACTGAGCAGAGTTCCCCACCCCTAAGACGGAGCTGGTGCAGAAGTTCCAGGTGTTCTACCTGGGGATGCTTCCGGTCGCCAGGCCTATAGGTACAACTACACGCACCAGGGCACACAACCGCACACACGCACGGTCAAACACACACAAGCATGCAGACATATACACAAAACACACACAGACATACAGACATATACAGAAAACACACACAATATTCCCAATCAAACAAATGCAGACATATACACAAAACACGTCCTAAATGCGGAATCAAACACAATTACAGACAGAAGTGAAAATGTTCTTAATGTCTGGGGAAGGATGACGTTGTTCTTAGAGGTCTGACCGATGACGTTGAGTGTGTTTGTTTCGACCCCCCCCTCTGCTCCAGGCATGGACATCCTGAACGGGGCCATTGACAGTCTGGTGGGGTCCTGCGACCGAGCCGACTGGAACCCCGTGGCCCTGACCGTGGCCGATGCCACCGTGACAATCAGCAAGGACGAGGTCAGCCTCACGGGAAATAGACAAAAACAACAATAAAAGTGGAATCCTCAGAAAACGATTTAGACTTCCAATTTCAAATGTCCCCAGATGAAGGAGGGTCACACAGGACATGTCTGCAGGCGACAGGCTGGTGGTTAAAACATTCAAAAACTGGTTTTGCAGATACAACCCCACCACTTCCACTGTTGGCTCCAGATCTATCTGGGGCCCGTTAAGACTTTTCCCCACTGCTCCCTAATCTCGGAGCAGCTTGTCGCTAATTGTCTCCTATCCAATCACACGCCCCGAAAGTCTGCACTTCCAATGTGCCATGTCCTATCTGTGTGTGTGTTCATTCTCAATCCCCCTCACACCTCGACCACTCCCGTCAAAACCATTGAGCTCTCACACAGTAAATAGCTGCAGATGATAATTATTCACAACACCGAGGTTATGCAGACCATCTTTGATTGGTTTGGGTAGTGATACTCAAGACATGTTCACCCAATGCCTCCCTTTATCGTACCATGAGTCTTAAAAGGTCTTCGACCATGCAGAGCCCCCCCTGCAGTAGAACAGAGCCCAACGAGTCATTATTCACATGGTGGGAGACCATGTAGTCGCCCACCCATTTTCGCAGACTAAATGGAATTGAGCGACTTTTAACGACCGCTAACGAAGCGTCGGTCGCCCCCCCCCGGTCAATAACCACGGTCTCCCCTTCTTCCCGCCCCCTTTCCCCCCCCCCCGTGGCGCAGGAGGAGGAGGAGGTGCTCGTGGAGTGCCGCGTGCGCTTCCTGTCCTTCATGGGCGTGGGGCACAACGTGCACTCGTTCGCCTTCATCATGGACGCCGGCGGCCAGCGCTACGACTGCCACGTGTTCTGGTGCGAGCCCAACGCCGGGGGCGTGTCGGAGGCCGTGCAGGCCGCCTGCATGGTGAGTAGTAGTGTGGTGGGGGTGGTCATGGCAGCGGTGCATGGTGGGGGGGACTGTGGTTGCTGTTGTCATGGTGAGTACCAAGTGCGGTGGTAATGGTGGGGTACGGCGCCGCGGTTGTCATGGTAGTTAGGCAACCTTGTTACTGTGGTGCTGTTGCTATGGTTGTTGTTCATGGTGAGTACCGTGGTGTGGTTGTCATGGTGAGTGCTGTTGTCTTGGCGAGTACTGCAATGCTGTTGTCATGGTAGCTGATTATAGTGGGTACTGTGGTGCTGTTTCTATGGTCGTTTTGCATTGTGAGTACCGTGGTGCAGTTGGGCACAGCGGTACTGTTGGGCACAGCGGTACTGTTGCAATGGTGGGTACTACGCTGCTGTTGCTATGGTGGGTACAGCGGTGTTGTTGCTATGGTGGGTACAGCGTTGCTGTTGCTATGGTGGGTACAGCGGTGCTGTTGCTATGGTGGGTACTTCGCTGCTGTTGCTATGGTGGGTACAGCAGTGCTGTTGCTATGGTGGGTACAGTGGTGCTGTTGTCCTGGCAGCTTTGGTTGGTGGGTACAGCAGGCTTTCAAGGGCATTTAGCAGACGCTTTTATCCACAGCGACTTACAATAAGTACATTTGTCAGTATAAAAATAAACAACAATATATCGCTGTGGGTACTGGAAGGATGTTTATAGAACAAGTGCCAAGCACTTACCAATTGCTAAGTAAATCTAGTAAATTTGATTTTTTCTCTTTTTTTTTTTTATCACTGTTGCATTATGTTCATGTGTATCTGATGTATTTCATTCACAAGTTAAAACACATGCTTAATTAAGGTGTATAAATCGGAGTATCCAAATGGCTTAGCTTTTCAAACCCAAACACCCAATTATTGGTAGTGGGTGCTGCGCCACTCAGAGGAGATCAGGGGGGCTTCCCTGTGAGTCCTACCATTAGTAGTCCCCCCACGCGCTTATTGATCTGCCATCCTAGTTGTGGAACACACACACACACACTGGCATGCACGTGTTAACACATGCACGCACAAATGCTAAATAAAACAACACACACATCTCATGCACACACACACACACACACACACACACACACACACACACACACACACACACACACACACACACACACACACACACACACACACACACACACACACACACACACACACACACACAGGCACTGAGACTGAATCACTGGGACAAGGGATCATCAATCACTGATTGATTTACAACTCATAAAGCCTTGGCATCAAAGAAACAAGTGCACACGCAAACACACACACACACACACACACACACGCAAACACACACACACACGCAAACACACACACACACACACACACACACGCACTAACACACAGACGCGGCAGCTAGATCTCTCAATAATGTATTATTTTAATGATTATTTCATTTCTTCTCTCATTTGTCACGGTTCTTCGTTCACGGTGTATTCCCCCCCCTCACACCCTCTCCGTCTCCCCCCCCCCCCCCTCTCAGCTGCGGTACCAGAAGTGTCTGGTGGCGCGGCCCCCCTCCCAGCGGGCCTGTGGCTCCTCCCCCCCCGGTGACTCGGTGTCCCGGCGGGTGTCCACCAGCGTGAAGCGCGGCGTGCTGTCTCTCATCGACACCCTGAAGCAGAAGAGACCCGTCACCGAGCTGCCGCAGTGACTGCCCCCCCACCACCCCCTCCCTCCTCCCCCCCCCAAGGGAAACAAAGCCCCCAAGAACAAGCGAACCCCCCCAACACGCTACCACCTCCACACGCTTCACTCCGCCCCCTCCTCCCCGTGTCAGCTGAATACACCCCCCGCTCCCCCTGCGCCCCCCCCCCCCCCCCCGGTGGTTGCAAACACTCACCAGTTGCCCCAGGTGACTTCATTCCCCCTGAGCTCTCGGTCTGAAGCATCCCGCACCGGTCATTAGTGCGGGGGTTTCTTCAGGGCTCTCCCGGCTGTGTGTTTGAGACTCTCCGCGGGGGAAGTGTGTCTGTTCTCGTCCCGAAAAAGCCGAGACAAACGACTCTTGACCTCAAACCGAGAGCATGGAGCCATTTCCCGGGGCGGGGACCAAGGGGTTCAAGCCAGAGTGAGGACCCATCGACCAGCGACGTGATTGGAGCAGAATTCCAATTAGCGTGGCCGATGATGATGGTGGTGGTGGTGATGATGATGATGAAGATGATGATGTGTACATAGCGTTCCCCGTCTCTCCAGAGCCAGGGGTTGCATGCCAGCGAGGACCCGAAACCATGCTTTAAAAAAGTGAAGGAAGTGTTCCCCTCTCAAACACAAGCGCCACAGCCCTACCGCTCACACCCCCTAAACAACTCACACCCCCAGATCACTCCTCACACCCCCTAAGCAACTCACACCCCCTGATCACTCCTCACATCCCCGATCACTCTCACACCCCCTGATCACTCCTCACATCCCCGATCACTCTCACACCCCCGATCACTCCTCACAGCCCATGATCACTCCTTATGTTGTTTGGTGTCCGTGGCGTGTCTCCGCCGCGTCTCTTAGCATGACCTCACGCCCCCTGCCCTCCCCCAGACCCCGAGAATGCGTCTCCGTGGTCAGTCTGAAGGCTTCCTCTGTGCCCCCCCCCCCCCTCTGTCCCGCTCGGTCGCACCACCACAGACTGTAGAACGCGAGTGTCGTGCGAACAAGCCATTCTGTAGCAAAGAGACAGACCGAGAAGCCGCTGTAGACTGTTGAGGACAGCGCCATGCCCCCCCCCCCCCCCCCCCCCCCCCCCCCCCCCCCACACACCGACCACACTCAGCCCTCAGTCTGTTCACATGAGCCTGCATGAACCTTTTGATATCAATGTAAAACGACTTTCACCGTAACACACCACTGCTGCTGCTGCTGCCGCTGCTGCTGAATAGAGGTGCCATTTCTTTTTGTTTTAGGTTTGTTTTGTTGTTGGTTGTTGCCATTTTGTGTTTTAGTTAGCTTTTCTTCGTCCCCTGTGTTTGACTTGCCCCTGGTGATGCATGTTGTCGAGGCGGGGAGGGAGCCGACGGAGGTGGGCATCCTGAGGCTTACCACAGGTACAACCGATGAGTGAACTCTGGCCGGCCGACCGCATTAGAACGGAGCGGAGGCATGGCAGGATTTTGAAAGCTGGAATTGGCGTCAGAAACGCTTTCGGTCGGCTCTCTTCGAATAGGAACTCGCCTCATTTCACTTCCTGCGCGTTCCTTTTGAAGTAAGCCCAGAGGAGACGTCCAGAAGGGGAACAGTGATAATGGAGGGAGGGAGGGAGGGAGAGGAAGGGAGGGAGGGAGGGAGTTCTGCGGTGCTTTCCTCCAGTAAGAGGAGGATAGACACCGACACACTGCTGCTCTGTTGATTCACATGCTGGAGGGGAAGGAAAACAAGACCATGGCTCTCAGTAAGCGGGTCTGCAGACATCGAGCCAACCCGCTTTAAATGGACTGGAGACGATGGGAGAAGGTTCACGAGTAACCGACCGAACCAGTTCATTTTGTGTTTTGTTTATCCTGTACTCCTGGCCTGGAAGGTGCTTGAGAGCCTGAGGTCCTGGACTCTTGAGTTCTGAGTAACGGGGAATAGACTGTGAGGGACAGAGCCTCCTCGCAGAGACGGAGACTGAAGCGCGGTCTCGCTCGGCGGTTCGCCGCTCCCTCCGCTGTCGCGTGACGTTCTCCTGTTTACGTGTTACCATGTGTACCCGGTGCCACTCGCTCACAGCGTGCTAGTGCTTGTTATTTTTAGCGTGCCGCTTTCACAGATCTCAGCAGGAGGCTGCGATCGTGCCATGTTCAGCTCGCGCCTCGGCTTGTGTTCGTATTAGAATAGACGATGGCGGCGGAGTTTCCTCAATTCCCGAACTTGAAGTGCGGTCACGGCGCTTATATGCTGGTCTAATCCCGTTTATTTGATCGCCTGCCTCGCGGTGAGCGGCGTGTAGAAATGTCAAGCGTGTTATTGGACGAGGACTGAAGCTTGAGGACGAGGGATTTGGAACTGTTGCGCCTGGGTTTGTCAAAGGCCTTTTGAAATGTGAAGTCAATGAAATGTTCTGTGTACATAGCATCTCTATCATTTTACCATTTGGCATTAATCATTTTATAAGCTATTTCATTATTTTGAATGTCTTTTATTATTATATCTATTTTTTAAAGCGACGCCTTTTTTTGATTCACCAAACTGGCCAAAGTGTAAAGAACTGATATACATTATTGTAGATAAGAAAATTATGAGCGCAAGTATCAAGGTAAAGAACAAATACGACGGAACAGATGCTGCTGATCATTTTGATCAGAAAAAAAATTCAATCTGCATTTTTTGTTTTCCATTTTTCCGAGTTCCCAAAAAGGGAGCTTTTATCTATGCATTCTTTGAACCTTAAGAAACGGAAAGCCACAACAAAGCCTTGCATGCCTTGGAGCCGTTGAGAGAAGGACTGTACGTACTGAACAGAAATATTTTTTATTTTATTTATTCTATTTTATAAAAGGTATATACTTATTTTACTAGATTGGACGAGTAGGTTTAAGTCTGTAAATGTGGTCTCATCGTCTCACAGCCCATGCTGATTCACAATGCTGACAGGAAGTTTTCTCTTTGCCCCCCGAACGGCAGGTAATAAACCACAACCCACACACACCCATCTTCTATTGTACAGTTTTCCCGAGACTGGGAGTCCGCTCTCTGGGCAGGGGGGGAATTCCACTAGCAAAGAAACACGGCGTAACCCCGGAATCATCCTTTGTTGCCGACGCTGCAGTCTCTGTAGAGACGCCGCTTAAGCTAGCCTCTGCTTAACTGCAGGGTGAAACGTTGTCGATAATGCTATATGATCTAATGTGAAGAAGAGGCTCTTGCTTGGTTTATGAAGAACGACAGAGCAGGTGGATCATACTCACCGGGATCAATGTGCTTAATGAGGCCGCGCTCCAACCATCTGACCATGTTGTGGCTGCAGTATTATTTGGCTAGGTACGGCAGAGTTAGGCTTCTCCGCCAAGACGAGCTGGCTCCGATCCCAGTGCATGTCACGGGCCACTTGTAGTCCCCATTCAGCAAGATGCCCCTTACCCCTGATTCTTTCATTACCTTTGACTGACTATAGGTAATCGTAAAACATATCGACAAACCCATTTTGTATAGAAACCACCGAAGGAGCCGAAACTCTTTTTACGAAGGAGATGAGAAACAAGTCTGCTAATCCGGAGCCACATGGCGTGTGATCATCCGTTCACAGGAAGCGATGCGACTGTAATTAAAGACGAAGAAGACGATGATAGGAAACGACTCCCAGTCTCTCTCACTAGTGCACACACACACTTAACCAATACGGTCACACACTCACGCCACCATCCCTGCCACAGATGGATGTGTCAGCTTCAGTTTGCTGCTCACTGATTTGTACACCATATCAACGTAACCTATTGTGAGAATAAAGAATATTATAAAACATGACACCTTGCGTTGGATTCACTCTTGTGTGTGTGCGTGTGTGTTACATTATTGATTACTTAACAGCTTCTCATCAACAAAGATGCAATAGATATTTATAAGATTCCCTCAAGTGACATTGAACTAAAACACTTCCATCCGTCTGTACACAACTTTAATTATTTGTGAAACTCTCTTGATGTCAGTGTATGTCTTCCATGTACACATACAGCGTACAGCATACCGGTGTCAAAGGATCTATGCATTTGTCATATATGTATATCTACAGTCAGGTTGTATCTGAAAGGTCTCAGAATCAGTCAGTCCTCTGCGCTTCGCTCTGCTCAGTCCCAGTGTCAGAAGGGCGAGCGT
>NC_079414.1:23722820-23747820 GCF_026213295.1 Gadus chalcogrammus | reverse complement strand
GTGTGTGTGTGTGTGTGTGTGTGTGTGTGTGTGTGTGTGTGTGTGTGTGTATACTTACCTAAAGGGCACCAGTTTTGGAGGTGTGTCTGCTTTGTTTAAGGCTCGTATCACCAGGTGTTCGTTCTCCTGCGGGTACACTGAGCGCGTGCAGTAGAGCACCGACTGAACCCTGGGGACTGAGACACACAGGAGAGGAGGAGCAACAGATGAGGTCTCAAGCTGTCAGGATCACAGGGTCTGACAGGGCTGGAACGAGAGTGTGTGTGTGTGTGTGTGCGTGCATATGTGCGTGTGTGTGTGCATGTATATGTGTGTGTGTTTGCGTTTGTGCATCCATGCATGTGTTTCTGTGAGTATGTGTGACTGTGTGTGTATATGTGCATGTGTGTGTAAGTGTGAGTGTGTGTTCATGCATATGGGCACGTGCTCGTGCTTATGTACGTGTGTGTGCGTGCATTTGCATGCGTGTGTGTGTGTGTGTGTACGTGCGTGCGTGCGTGCGTCCGTGCGAACGTGCGTGCGTTGATTATGACTCACATGTGAGGGCGTGTGCCAGTAGCTTCTCCTGGTGGTGGACCAGGGAGTCCAGTCTGCTCTGAGACACTGGGCCCTGGGACAGGTCCTGAAGCACGTCAACGTCTGCAAGAGGGGAGCCCAATAGTTTGGAAGGATAAAGATAATTGTACATTCTGAAGCTAAACATAATCTCCTCTATCTATCAACTCGCCATCGTTTGAACTCTTAATTTATCCAACTTTCAATTAGTCTATCATTGCTATTATCTATTCATGAGCCTATCAAGCCGTCCCTGCAGTCCTGCTTCGGTCTATACAAACCACCATCAGTTAGTTCTCCTCCCAATCATCTATCCATTTATCCATGCTTCTATCAATCCATCCCTCCATGAGTTCATCCCGAGGCCCAGACGGCCCCCTGTGCTCCATTATCAATAACTCACTTTCACTCAATCTCTGTCTCAATCTCTTCATCTCTCTCTCTAAGTCTGTATCTGTCCCTCTCTCTCTCGGCCCACCTCCGTGCACAGAGATCAGGGTGTGGACGGGGTCTCTCTCTCTCTCTCTCTCTCTCTCTCTCTCTCTCTACCTCCGTGCTCTGTGACCACGGTGTGGACGGAGTCTCTCTCTCTCTCTCTCTCTCTCTCTCTCTCTCTCTCTCTCTCTCTCTCTCTCTCTCTCTCTCTCTCTCTCTCTCTCCCCCCACCTCCGTGCTCTGTGATCAGGGTGTGGGCAGAGTCTCTCTCTCTCTCTCTCTCTCTCTCTCTCTCTCTCTCTCTCTCTCTCTCTCTCTACCTCTGTGATCAGGGTGTGGGCGGGGTCTCTCTCTCTCTCTCTCTCTCTCTCTCTCTCTCTCTACCTCCGTGCTCTGTGATCAGGGTGTGGGCGTGGTCTCTCTCTCTCTCTCTCTCTCTCTCTCTCTACCTCCGTGCTCTGTGATCAGGGTGTGGACGGGGTCGCTGAGGGCGGAGCAGGAGCTCTGGGGCAGCAGCAGCATGAGCCTCAGGCGCTGGGCGGCGCTGTCCCACTCGTCCAGGCTCTGGAAGGCCACCGGCAGGACACGCACGTCTGGAGGGGTCCAACACACACACACACACACACACACACACACACACACACACACACACACACACACACACACACACACACACACACACACAGGCAAAAGTCAAGGTGAGAGAAAGACTGGTTCATTTAATTTAAAGCGCTTTTCCTGGCACACAAGGACAGTTCACCTTCATTGAGGACCAAACAATGTACTTGTCCTCGGCCTATCGACGCATACATATACATGTAAATGTATATACACATAGACACATAGAATCCTTGGTAAGGTGGATAAAAGATGACAAATAGAAGGAAAGAAAAGGAAAGGGCCGAGAGGAATTTTGCTGGACAGTACAGGTGGTGATGATTGATGATTGGTAAAGATGTTTTATTTTGTCAGCATTTCCAGTCCATTGGCGATCCCAGCTGAATAGGAGAGTTGGACATGCAGGTTCCTTTTCGGAGCAAAGCAATAAACAAACAGAGGGAGGACACATGCGTTTGAGACGCACCTAACCTGCCTTTCAATCCCATTATCACGTCTCTCAGTTTCTTCTCAGAGCAACACTCACTGTTGATGTGCATCCGTGTGAGCAGCTCCTGCAGCTCGTCCCTCTGAGAGGGCGTGTGGTCGTCCCCGCACACGAGCACTTTCCCCGATCGGGCAGCGGCGTGGACGGCTACCTGAGCCAGGGTGCAGGCGGAGAAGGACCCCGCGACCAGGACGTCAGCGTGGTCAGGGAGGTGAGGACGCAGCGCGCTCACTGCGAGGCACACGCCTCTGTGCTGAACGGACACAGAGACACACACAGGGTGACCAGGCTGGTAACACTCTCACTGCTACACACACGCCTCTGTGTTGAACAGACACATAGAAACACCAAAGGGTGTCAAGGCCGGTAACAGTATTTAAATACAGTTAAAGTTGAATTAAGGGATATGCCGGAATATGAGATAGTTAGATAGATGATTTTCTGAAGACCTGAATATATTCTTTCCGACTGTATTTATATGCTGATCAGTGTGGAGTACTAACAGGCCAAACTTCTAAAACCTAAACATTATGTCACTTCATCACTTTTGTCGTGTGTTTAATCCTCGGGTGGATTCAGCCATGGGAGCTTGGTTTTCCCTGAGACCGCACTCGTTTAAATATTTCCAATCAAAAGTCAAAGGCTTCAGTGAGAAAGTAAAAATTAATTTCAAACAAAAGTGATTGCTGCAGTGAAAAAGTTACTTGGTGCATGTTTAGAATGATTCAGATGTAATAATAATATGTGATGCAGCATCATATGTAATGTTAGAGCAGTCTAAAGTTGCATATTCGCTTACAATAAGTTTGATGCCAATATTGTAATCTCTTTCGTCTTTGGATCGTATTGTAGTGAAGTGGTTTATATAAGTAGTATATATTTTCAAGTTGTTGTATATATAAGTATTGATAAGTGAAACATGCCTGAAATATGCATCCTTTATCGTAACTGACATGCATTTGTGACGAGAGCCTTGTATGTATTTGGTTTGACATTGTCAAATGTTTCAGTGCTTTTTATATTTCTAATAATGGCAAATCACTGTAGCTTTCAATGCTATGGGTACAATACGACAAACAGGGGTAGCAATCAGTTGCTTGCAATCTGCCACTTCACCACTAGATGCCTCTAAACCCTACACACTGCAGCTTTAAGAGCTTGAGCTTGACTCAGATCATGATTTTCACTATTATCCATAACCAGATGTTGAATGTTACTAAAGGGGTCATATTATGCCACCAGGTGTGACTGTGATTAGCCGTTACAAGCTGTTTTGAAAATGTGCAGCTTCTGACATCACAGGTGGGCGTGTCCACCTAGATGTGTGACGGATAGATGAGCGACGTTTGCTACAGTCCACTGGGTAGGCCGGTAGACTGATCTATCCAGCACCCATCTAGGTGGACACGCCCACCTGTGATGGCTTTTAACGGCTAATCACAATCACACCTGGTGGTATAATATGTCACCTTTAACCTTGAAAAATGACCACTTTATATGCCTTCCTGGACTTGCTGTTGCACAAATAGACATGGCATGTGCCCCCTTGGCTCAACTGGATCCTGCGCGTGGAGGTGGTACCTGCGCGTTGAGCGTATGGCCGGCGACGAGGGGGCTCTGCTCTATCAGGGTGTGCAGCTGCGGGGGGAAGCACAGAGTGTCTTCACACAGAGGGTCCCTGCAGAACTGCAGGCCACCCTGGCTATCCTGCATCCTCTCCACCTCATGCAGTCCCAGGTCTGCCTGGAGCTCACCACACACCTCCTCCACGCTGTGCGTGAGCAGTAAAGGAAAGGGATGTTGGTATTTTTTGGGGGTGTCTGAGATGGTCACCTTTATTCAAAACAAGTGAAGTCTCAATGAGATTTTAACAAGTTGATCACAGAAACGGACAGGAAACATAAATACACACAGCAGACATCGTCATGTCCCTTATCTATATCACGTATGCGTATCCATTAACAATGCAGGGATAACACTAGAACTATGACAATGACCCTCGATAAGGGGATGAGCAAACAACAACAGAACAACAGGAAATTAACATAGTTTCCATGCTTGTGTGAGTGTAGCGAGTGATCACTGTGTGATCTGTTTACCTGCTCGTTAGTGGGTTGACCCAGGCGTAGAAGGGCAGCAGCTTGGCCCTCTTCTGATTGGTTCTGACTGGATCAGGCAGAACACAGGACACACTCACCAGGTTTTGCTTCACCCTGCAGCGGGCCAGGGAGGCCGCGAGCTTAGTCTTGGACCTGCAGAGGACCAGAGAGGGCCAGAGAGGACCGGAGAGGACCGGAGAGGGCCGGAGAGGACCGGAGAGGGCCGGAGAGGACCGGAGAGGGCCGGAGAGGGCCGGAGAGGACCGGAGAGGACCGGAGAGGGCCGGAGAGGGCCGGAGAGGACCGGAGAGGGCCGGAGAGGACCGGAGAGGGCCGGAGAGGACCAGATTGGTGACCAGGTTAGTCTTGGACCTACAGAGGACCAAAGGACTTGGCAACAAAAAACTACAGATTCTAAAACAATTATTTAGAAAACCCAATTCGGTGTAGTGCCCTAAATTGAAACATAAATGCACTCTCGCTCTCTCACTCACTAACTCTCTTACTCTGACACACTCTCAAACATACACACACACACACAACCACACAGACCAAGTCACTCACATACACAGACACACAGAACCACACAGACCAAGTCACTCACATACACAGACACACACAACCACACAGACCAAGTCACTCACATACACAGACACACACAACCGGTTTGGCAAGGCGGTTGTGTATGCAATGACCATACTAGGAACCACACACACACACACACACACACACACACACACACACACACACACACACACACACACACACACACACACACACACAGACAAGACGGCAGATATACACACATACACCCACGTGCGCAGACACACACAAACACACACGTGAACATAAACACACACCTGCGGAAGCAGCTTTCAAGTTCCCTGACATCTTGCAGAGGCTCCTCCCCTTCCTCTGCACGACGTTTAAGGAGTTCAAACTTCCTGTCCTGGAGGTCGAAGAGCATCACCATCGCCAATGGCAACAAGTCATCGGGCTGGAAGATATGACGTTAACAAAACATATGCAATTGTTTTCATATCATCGTTAAATTTCAGAGTCGTACTCATTCCATTGGGATTATCATTTTCCCTTTCAAATCTAACTTCCCCATAACATAAACTTTTAGCCATTAACAAGAAACATCCTAGTGTAATAGGTTACGTTACACCTGAGAGGTAAACCATTAGTAGAGTCTCCGCATACGACAAAGACAACCAACCCTGACATCTCTGTGGCGGCCTCTTCAAAAGAGATGACATTGGATAGGGCACGATTACAATCCGCTCAGTACACGCAGCAAGATTAAATTGCTATTACTATTCAGGAGACAATTTTATCCAAAGCGAGGCTGGGATTTATTATTGGCGTTCACATTGGCTATCGAGTTTCAAACACCCTGAACAACACGCTATCCTGCGTCTGCTTCGTCCAAAGGCTGATTAAACTTAGGATAGGAGACAGACATTTACTACAGTATAAAGAACAAGAAATCCCATTTGGGTGGAAAGTCCCGCGTGCTTGTTCATCAGCATCACCCGTTAACGCAGTAATGCCTGAGGGCCTTCCAGAGGTTATGCTGCACTCCCTCCCAGGGACCCTCATCCTCATTTCAGGCACTTTAGGGGCTGTACTCAACCGGAGCCGGCCTCAGCCACGACTCAATAGGAAGCTGCTGCACTGGAAGCTCACTGCCAGTGAGGGAGGCAGTCACTGAAACACGGTTATTTGGTAGAATATAAATACACATAAAAGTACATATACTGTAAAAAAAAAAAAAGACTGTTCCAATCATTCTACATACCACTACTTCTGGCACTTTTAATCTTTTGGTATTCTACTCCCTCCCTCTCATCCACTCATTTTGATCCATGCCTCCACCCTCCTTCCTGGCGTCTCCCTGCTCCTTCCTGCCTGAGGAGCGCCGTGGCTGACGATAAACACGACCGTAAAGAGTTGTGTTGAATCCTAAAGAGCTTTAGTGTCACTTTTACGGCCGTAACGTCACACTTACATCCTGCCTGCCTCCCTGCTTCTCTACGCCTCGCTCGACTAGGCCTTCAACGCATTGTCACACGTGCACAAGCATGCACGCACACGCACACACGCACACACACACACACACACACCCGCACGCACGCACGCACGCACGCACGCACGCACACACACACACACACACACACACACACACACACACACACACACACACACACACACACACACACACACACACACACACACACACACACACACACACACAAGCTTGCAGATATAAACACATACAGGTAGGCCAGGTGGTTGCGTGTGTAATGTGGACATAACACACACAACCAGCTTGCCTCTGTCATGCCACTGTGGTTTATGGCGTAGCAGTGTCATCAGTCCCACTCTCTGTACCAGGGCAGGCTGTGGTGTGCCAGGTTTGAATATCTAACAACTAGTCACCAGACCGACTTCACACACACTCCTGAATACGAACATCACCTAACCAGCTCCTTTGGTCCATAACTCATTCTGAGCACACACATGTCTCAGGAAGCCTCCCGATCTCTCCTCTGTGTAGGTGGATGTATGTTACAGTATAGAACAGGATGCACAGAGGTATGTCTGTAATAACCTTGTTGTAGTTCAATAATAAAGGCAGTGTGTTTTCAGCACATTCTGGAGGGATGAAGGACGCAGCACTTACAATCTGTTGACTCGTGTGGAAGCAGCTGTCGAGGATGACGTTCTCCAGTAGGTCTTGGTCTGCGAGGGACAACAGAATAATTCATTAATTCATTATGTGTGGTCATTGTTAAGTGTTTGCTCGAACAGCCGACTGTGTGTGTGTGTGTGTGTGTGTGTGTGTGTGTGTGTGTGTGTGTGTGTGTGTGTGTGTGTGTGTGTGTGTGTGTGTGTGTGTGTGAGAATGCGTGTTTGTGTATGTCTGTGTGCATTCATGTGCAGTGTGTGTGGGGGAGGCATGTGAGTGTGTGCGTGTGTGTGTGTATGTGTGTTTTTGTATGTGCCAGAGTGTGTTCACATATGTGTGTGTGTGTGTGTGTGCGTTTGCGTACGTGTGTATGTGTGTGTGCGCTGCTTGCATGTGTGTATGAGCATGTGTGTGCGCGTTTGTGCACGCGCACACGTGCGCGTGCTCATGCCAGGCCACCGCCAGCCTCTTATCACCGCCTTCACAGACGGTCCTTGTCGCTCTACTGCAAATAACATTACAACGGCCCAGAGAAATCAAACACAGGAGCATATATATTTATGTACCCCATTTAATTGTCCCTTTGCAGGGGTAGTGTCTGCCCCCGGGGGGACCACTGTAGTGCGGAGAAGCTGCTGCTGCTGCATTACTATTCATTAGAGAGATTGGGGTCTGGGTGTAGAGGTTGGGGGAGACGTCCTTAGAGAGGACGGGGGGAAATTAAATCTATTTAATTGTCTTCTTCTGAATCACCCAGACAGGGGTAACGAGTGGAAGGCAGAGACTAACTACACCACAGCTCGCGCTCTTGTATATTTAATCCGCTAAAGAGAGACGAGCGTGATTTAGACGTTGTATGCTAAACTGTCTGAATCTTTTCAGCGGATGTCCCAAGTGGAGGATACAGAAGGATAATCACGAGGACAAAAAGGGGGATCCACGCTCATACATTTGAGCGTGTTGAAGGCCAGCTGGTAGGCCTGTCTCAGTCTGGTCTTGTCGTGGCCCTCGGGTATCGGTGTCGTCTCTTTTTTCCCGTAATGCAGTAGTTGTTGTGTGACGGGCCGGTCCGTCCTGAGTCGTCCGAAGAGGGCCCCGGCCCCCAGGTACACCTGATCCTCCAGGGGAAAGGCTGAGGCTGGAGGGATGGAAGGGGAGAGGTGAGGGAAGGAGACACGATGGAGGAGAATCCTTTGGGAGGATATTTGGGGGTGCATGAGATGAGGGGAGGTGAGGAAGGGCATGAATCAGAAGAGGATGCATGGAGGGAGAGAACATTTTAGAACCATGAGGTTTCCATGTACTGTATGGAGAGCAGGGAAACGCTGGTCAGTACGTCTCAAGACAATGCATAGCAACAACCGAATAGTCGATGAGAGGAAGTTGAAATAATTTGTAGAAAGTGTTCCGGTAGTGAAGAGCCTAAGGGGAAACAGTATTTGATAGTTCGATTTTTGTTGTTTCAAACCCTTCAGAAATATGCACAGGGCTCTTGGAGCACTAGAGCTCCACACATGGTCAATAAATTGTCCTGAGCCCCAATCCCTCTGAGAGTATCCGGATACTCAGAATAACTTTCTATTCCTATACATTCTTTCAAAGTCTGAATGCCTCTATGCGGTCAAACTCCAGACAATGTTTTGTCACATAGTGTGACCGGTTGGTCAAGCACATCTTAGAATCCATCCATAATGGAATATGTTGGAGAGGACAACAAGCATGTTGGAGAATAAACTGGTTCAGGTTTCAGGGGAGAGACTCATCGGGAACAATAGAGAAACGAGAAAGGATGACCTGATCTGGCCTGAACTTGTCACACACACATACACACACACACACACACGCACACACACGCACGTGCACACGCACACGCACACGCACACACAAACACACGCATACTAACATGCTGTACACACACACGCACACACACAAACATACACACCGACAAACACACACACAAACTAACATACTGTACATACACACAGATACACACACCCAACAATACACACACCACACACATACACAGATTTGCACACACAAACACACACACACACACACACACACACACACACACACACACACACACACACACACACATACACACACACACACACACACACACACACACACACACACAAACACAGTACATATATACAATATATATACACACACACACACACACTCACACACACATATCATCTTTACATTCTGAGCGCAGACACCACTAGAGACTGCACTTAATGTACCGTTGTTTTTGAAAGCCCACAGAATTCAGTGCCCTCATACCAAGCTGGGCTGGGGGGCGCGCTGGGGGGGGGGGGGGGGGGGGGGGGTCACACTCGTCCCCAGGCTGCCCTCGTGCACGGCGCGTTACGGAGCTGACGCGGGAGGAAATGAGAGGGCGGACGGATGACGTTGTTTCCAAGAACTGGGAGTCGTGGGAATGCACCGTGACTTACCTGACTTGCCAGAAGGGGGGTGAGCTGGAGTGGGCTCTGAGGGTGGCAGGCGGACGGGGGGCCGCCCTCCTCCTGAGGACAGACTGGAACGGGGCGGATCAGTCACTGGGGACACGCGATCCGGGTCCACAAAGCGCTGTTCCATAGCTGCTGGTTCCTGCGAGGTCACTGGAAATAGAGGGACTGTTGAACAACGAATGTCTCTCTGTGTGTGTGTGTGTGTGTGTGTGTGTGTGTGTGTGTGTGTGTGTGTGTGTGTGTGTGTGTGTGTGTGTGTGTGTGTGTGTGTGTGTGTGTGTGTGTGTGTGTGTGTGTGTGCGCGTGTGTGCATGTCCCGGCTGGGTGGTCCCACTACATGAATGTGCAATCATTCACCAAGCAATCTTATTGGATCTCACCTCTCTGTAAATCACTACACGGATTGACGGCCACTCGTCAAGAGATTCAGAATGTCCGCGTTGGTTATCGCCTTTCTCCACGAGACCGACGGGTACGACGTGTTCTCCCTCATCGCCGTCCTCGCCCCCATCCCTGCCGTTATGTCAGTCAGTCAGTGTGAGTCAAGTAGGAGCCGTATCATATTCCACAGGAGAAACCGCGAGACGCACGGCTTGCCTAGCGAGCTGAACCCGAACTCGGCCTCTAAATGTAAATAAGACGCACGCCGTCCCTTGCGGATGACAGCGATCTTCTCCGTCTCCGTGTCTGCTCATGTGAGGCTCTCTGGGCCTGTAAGCCGCCACGGGTAATTGGCCCCCCTCCTGACACAATTAGGCAGCGGGTCAGATAGCCGGGCATGAATAAGTGATAGGCCGCTGTCCGCACCAAGACAAAGGAAGGTCCACTTCGCCACTGACCTACCTGCCTGTTCAAAGTGCAGGTGGCATTGCCACTTTCTGCAGCGTGATCATACTAGCAAATTAATGCATGATACAAGTACGAATGAAAGTCAATATGCTGCCGGTCATTATGCTGGTTTGAATCTATAGTCTCACAAATCAGACTTGATGAATTTAATTAAGGTTTTTTGGGGTGATATATTCCAGATGGATCACTAGGTTTATATGAAGTGACACACAAAGGAAGTATTACCATAACTCCACAAGTGGTTCATTTAAATTGCTTCAGAAAGTACAATTTCAAGTGCACGTAATAAGATTTCTCATTTGTGTTTGAGCACAAACTTTGAATCACACGCCAGGATTATTATGGTTAGTTTGATAAAGAAATAAAATAAAAATATGAATAGGCCTAACATAGAAAATACACATTTTAAAGCACACCATGCTAAACATATTCAGTAAATCCATCTCGGGAACAAGCAGAAAGTAATAATACGTGACAGAAGCTTAGTGTAAGCTCCCAAGATTAGCACAAGACAATAGCAAACGCACAAGAGCTCCTACCTTTCTCTCCGTCTCTCCTTGGAACAGAACGCACTCTCGGCTCAGTCCAACACAGAGCATCTACCAACTGGGTTTTCGATTACAGCCACTCTACTTATTTTATCACCAGCTCAGGATTTTTCAGGACACAATTGTGCTAGAGTTTTAATTTAGAGCTGTGTGTTGAAGCCTTATTTGGATTGTATCCTGTCGAAATCAACATGTTGGTGTAACCCGAGGCCCTTTGCATACATGTTGTCAGTGAGAGATGTCATGACTACACGGCGCTCAGAGTCTCACCCTAGTCCAGACCCAAAGACCAATGGAAGGAATATTAACTAGCGGTTAACCTTGTGTGACCCCCCCATACAGTACTCTAAGCTGACATTGCGTTGCCCCCTTCACCCACTGACGTTTAAACCCTTTTGCTTTTGCACAAATGGATGTGGAAGATATATACTCCAATGTGTGTGTGTGTGTGTGTGTGTGTGTGTGTGTGTGTGTGTGTGTGTGTGTGTGTGTGTGTGTGTGTGTGTGTGTGTGTGTGTGTGTGTGTGTGCGTGTGTGCAACAGAGAGAGAGACTGCCCTCTACTGTGCACTGAAATACAATGCATTATTTTCCCCCAGAATTACAGTATAGCATAGTATAGCAACATGCTAAGAATACCACATTACAACTAAATAACTGGTAAGTGTTTGTGAAAGTGTGCGTTTATGTGTGTGTGTGTGTGTGTGTGTGTGTGTGTGTGTGTGTGTGTGTGTGTGTGTGTGTGTGTGTGTATGTGTTTACTTTAAGAAAAATGCAAAAATAATAATTACAAAACGACATAAACGACAAGATTTGTCAGTACTACGGTAACACGTTAACACTTTACAATAAGGTACGCGAAAACGCGGGTAGTTACTGAGGAACAAATGAGTAACGAATGATGAACGACCAGGGCCCCAACTGGGGCCCTAACTGGGGCCCTAAGTGACAGTTATAATGGGGCCACTCACACTAGGGCCGCGGCCCTGTGCCCGAGCTCATTTGCATACTAAAGTCTAGATTGTTTGGCTAGTGTGACCACGCCATCTGTATTCCAGCATGGAACAGCCCCTTGGCCACGGCACACTTGGGAGAGGTGTGCCGTGGCCAAAGTACAGATGCTAATGTGATGACACGCACGGATACGCAACGTGAGCTGGATGACGTAGTCCTTGCGTGACCCTTCTTTCTTTATAGGTCCATGCCCTTCTTCCCATCAACAATCTTTTTAAACAATGGCGGCAAGCGGTTCACGATTGGGTTTACGTTGGTGCGATAGTGAAGTCGAGGGTTTACTTGAAAATTGTGCCGACGACAGCGTTCACGTTGTTGTTCTCCATCGTTGTTATGGCGGCAAGGACGCTTGGTGATGACGTATTTATTGTATTACGACGTGATGACGTATGTATGAAGGAGCAATCGTGCCCAGGCCACGGCCTTTGGGAGCAGTGTGACCACGGGCCAGCGGGGGGAGTGGGGAGGGGGGGATTCGTGCTGAATCTTCCTGTAGCACGGAACAGGCAAACTTGCGTGCGTCCTGAGGCCGCACTCACACTAGGCATAAAGACGGTGGTTTGCGTGGTAAAAGTGGTTTGCGTGGATGTTAATTCCCTGTGAGCAGAAGAGATAGGCTTCACAGAAATGATATGCATCAGAGTTAACATCAACTACTGGAACAACCAACACTGCTTTTAGACTCTCTCTCTCTCTCTCTCTCTCTCTCTCTCTCTCTCTCTCTCTCTCTCTCTCTCTCTCACTCACTCACTCACTCACTCACTCACTCACTCACTCACTCACTCACTCACTCACTCACTCACTCCCCCCCCCCCCCCACACACACCCACACTCACACACAGACAATGTTAGCAAAACACACTAATTCTGCCGTTCCCATAATGAGGGACGCTATCTGCTATATTCTACCGATGTATGTTGTCTCTTTAGAAAAAATGTTTGTTTGTGTTTGCATGCATCCGTGAGTCTGTGTGTCAAATGAGGACATCTGATAAGAGTAGAAGAAAAACTGTCACTTCCTGACACTGATTCTATCAGATTGCAGGCTGATTACTGGTCAGAATAAAAACGTGTGACGGGATTTTTCCAACTGATAAAGCAGAGCTGACTCCTGAGAGCAGAAGCATTGAAAGCTGTCAGAGAGGAACCATGGTCACCATCTCTGAACCGGACCCTGGACTCTCTGAGGAACCTGAGGACACGTCTTTGGACCGGAGGGAGCGCAGGAAGAGAAGATTTGGTAGGTGCCATAATCCAAAAAAAAAAGTGTTTTCATCTGCATACATTTAAAATGTACTTTTAGAAAAATTTATTAACCAAAGGGACCAACCTGATGAACCAGCGACCGTATAGACAGATTTATTCTCCTAAATAACGACATGTGTGTGTTCAAGACCAAAAGCTCTCATTTACCTTACTTGACTTGTGACTTACGCCCATGAGTTACGGACTATTGCTAGGCATCTCAAGTAGTTGTGTGTTTCATGATATATGTTTGTTATATACGTGGAACAGAGTGCAGAGTAACTTTAGGCAGCAGAACACAAGTTTAGTTTTTCATTACTTAATATTAATGGTAGTGCAAAGTGACATTAGAGTGACAATGGTTTATTTAATCAACAATTTTGTGTTTTATTAATGGCTGCTCATATAGCTGAAGTGATATCAGGTGTACTCACGTGTCAAATTAATTATATGTCCTCATATTTTCTGCATGGGCCGATGTGAAAGACCCTGGTGACACGCAGGCCACATGTTGTGCCCCCTCGATTACTGTGTGTGTACGTATGTATTTCTGTGTGTATTACTGTGTGTATATGTCAATAATGAGGGAATAATAACATGTATGCTATAGACCAGTACTTGTTCTGCTTAAGTGTGTTCTAAACTCAACACGAGAGCCACAGTACCAGTCATCACTTACTGAGGTGTTCTCAGTTGAGGTCTTCAGGTGTTTCTTCAAGACGGCGAGGGATTCTGCAGACCGTAGAGAGTCTGGACTGTGAATGATAGCCACGCAATATGAATATATCTGTGTGTACATTACTCTGTGTCCGTGTGTGTGTGCTTGAGTGCGTCCGTGACTCTGTGTGTCAAATTAAGGCATCTGATAAGAGCAGAAGAAAAACATTTCCTGACACTGATGGTATCAGATTGCAAGCTGATAATTGGTTGCAATAGAATTAATAATAATAATTAATAATTCATTATATTTATATAGCGCTTTTCAATGACCCAAAGACGCTTACAGAAGGGGGGGACCTAACTCACCACCACCAGTGTGTAGCACCCACTTGGGTGATGCACGGCAGCCAATCTGCGCCAGAACGCTCACCACACACCAGCTTTTAGGTGGAGAGTGAGGGAATTGAAGAGTCAGCCAATTGTACAGGAGGATTATTAGGGGGCCAGATTGAATGAGCCTGGTTGGGCCAGGACACCGGGGAAACCCCTACTCTTTGCGATAAGTGTCCTGGGATCTTTTATGACCACAGTGAGTCAGGACCTCGGTTTTACGTCTCCTCCGAAGGACGGCACCTTCCACAGCACAGTGTCCCCATCACTGCACTGGGGCATCGGGATGGATGAGTGAAGGGGCCAGAGGGAAGAGTGCCACCTATTGGCCACCACCCAACACCACTTACAGCACCTGGTATTCCCAGGTGGTCTCCCATCCAAGTACTAACCAGGCCCGAATTAAAACACCTGACATTGTTTTTCCAGCTGATAGAGCAATGAAGAAGGCTAAGTTCAGAAGCCGTGGAAGCCCTCAGAGAGCACCCATGGTCACCATCTCTGAACCGGACCCTGGACCCTCTGAGGAACCTGAGAACACGCCTTTGAACCGGGAGGAGACCAGAAAGCGAAGATTTGGTAGGTGCCCCTTTTTAGAGAATTTAAAGGTCCCATTGCATGCTACTTATGGATGCTTTAATATAGATATTAGTGGGCCCCTAACACAGTATTTGAAGTCGTTCCCAAAATTCAGCCGTGGTGCAGAATTACAGCCACTACGAGCCAGTCGCACATTGAGCTTTCCCCAAACGCGCCGTTTCGGTGTCTGTAGATTTAATGCAAATGAGGAGGAGCGAGGCGGGTCAAGGAGGAGGGTGGGGGTGTGGCCCTGAGCAGCTTGCGGCCATGGTACTATGCGCTCTGTTTACAGTGGATGTATCACAATGGCGAGGCGCACACAGCCTTTGGCCGTGTTCTGTAAATATTCTAGAATACTCCGGGTTAGGGTTAGGGTTGAAGCTCGGGAGTCCTGGAGCTCTATATCTAAATAATATCATATTATACAGAGATGGGTTATCACGGCCAAAAGCTGTGTGCGCCTCCAGACGATATTATGAATCTCAAACGACTGTGTCGGGTTCTCCGACGTCTCTGGTTCTTCAGCGTCCAAATCAATCTGAAGTAGACTGAACCACTACATGGAGTAGAAAGGGATTTTTGACCGCGATTGTCTCCCACCGGAGCCTCACCACCTCGCCTCCTTCATCGGCGAGGTGGTGGGTCCTCGGCAGTAATTTGGCCCCTTATGACGACATATGGGGCCACATTCCAAATCAGCGCGTGTTACGGCCACATTGGCCTTTCAGTAGTCATTGTGTGTGTGCTACTTGTTTTGTCTGCCCTTTGCCCTCATAGGCCTGGTCCCGCATGTTCCAGGATGGGGGTGTGCCCGCGTACAGGGCGTGTCCCCCAAACCGGATAAAAGTGGGCCTGGCCTCCGAGAGACGGCGGCGGGAGATTTGATTTGTGTTTTGCTCTGATTGTCAAGACCAGTTTTGATTGATGCTTTCCACGCAATTAACACCAGAAACGTGGATTGTCGCTCTGTTTCCTGCCTCGTTTCTTTGTTACGTCTGAGCCGCGTAACAGTACGCCTGAGCTTCCATTTCTTCAAAGGAGAGCAGGATACCTAGTGCTCGTATTACACCAAACGCAAGTTTTAGCCACTGGGGGACGATAGCCAGATATGGGGTACCCATATTAATAATAATAATAATACATTTAATTTAGAGGCGCCTTTCAAAACACCCAAGGTCACCTTACAGAGCATATAGTCATCATACATTTTTTAAAAAACAAGACATTGTGGAAAAAATAAATAAATAAATAAATAAATAAACATAAGCAATAAGAAATAAATAAAACAAAAACAAGACAAAACAAAACAAAAAAACAAACAAAACAGTGATCAGTTAGATGTTGTGTGCGAGTTTGAACAGGTGAGTTTTCAGTTGTGACTTGAAGGTTGTAATGGTGTCTGACTGTTTTATGTGTGGGGGGAGGGAGTTCCAGAGCCTGGGTGCTGAACAGCTGAATGACCGGGCACCCATTGAAGTGAGTCGTGATGTGGGGATACATAGTAGTCCAGCAGAGGTTGAGCGGAGGGAGCGGGAGGGAGTGTATTCTTGGAGGAGGTCGCAGAGATAACTGGGGGCTAGGTTGTGGAGAGCTTTGTAGGTGAGGAGTAGGGTTTTGTATTGGATGCGGTAGTGTACTGGGAGCCAGTGAAGTTGGATGAGGACAGGGGTGATGTGGTCAGATGATTTGGTGCGGGTGATGATCCGGGCGGCTGAGTTCTGAATGATCTGCAGTCTGTTGATGAGTTTGGTGGGGAGTCCGGTGAGGAGGGCGTTGCAGTAGTCTATGCGTGATGTGACAAATGAGTGAACTAGGATTTCAGTGCTGGATTGGGTCAGTGATGGGCGGAGTCTGGCGATGTTGCGGAGGTGGAAGAATGCAGTCCGGGTGATGTTGTGAATATGGGATAAATATTCTAAATAAAATTCTAAATATTTATAAATATATAAATATTGTAAATATTAATGTTTGAAAACCTCATAAAGTGAGATTTTCATGCCATGGGACCTTTAAAATAAATAATCCAGTCCAAAAGAATTATCCAAAAAAGTATGTATTCCTCCAAATACATTTAAGATTTATGTTTAGAAAACTTTTTTCGCCAAAGTGACCGTGTGTGTGTATGTGTTGGTGTGTGTGTGTGTGTGTGTGTGTGTGTGTGTGTGTGTGTGTGTGTGTGTGTGTGTGTGTGTGTGTGTGTGTGTGTGTGTGTGTGTGTGTGTGTGTGTGTGTGTGTGTGTGTGTGTGTGTGTGTGTGTGTGTGTGTCCTACTACTGAACAGCTCTATGGTTGCTCATCACTGTCATTGTGAGCCTCGGACTGCTGAGTATTGTCCTCATCTCCCTGCACTTCAGTGAGTCTAAATCACATCATTCTATAGAATTACAATCAAGTGTCGAACACCCTCAGGGTCAAATCTCCTGATAAACAATATGCGGCGTACTTTAAATGATTACGCTTGCTTCATAAAGTAAGGAGGAAATTATTATGCTTGCTTCATAAAATAAGGAGGAAATTATTATGCTTGCTTCATAACGTAATAGGTGAACCAAATTGTTATCGTTGTAACATTATAGGCAAATTGTTATTATATTATGTGCTCAGAAATTTGTTACATTATCGACTGGGGTTTCCACATTATTGCTATTGGTTTAATATTACAACTAGAGGTTGAGCGCGCGCAACGCACGCGCGGAAACTCTAGTTGTTCATGATCATTATTGTTTTTGGTGTTAATAATTGGTGTTAATAATATGAATGATTGTAATAATAGCAACGATAATGATATTGATAATTATAGTTTTGGCTATTTTAATTAGTATTAACATCAATAATGATAACATGTTTTCTTGCAAGGGGGATGGACTTTTTGTTTGGTTGGCTGTGGGACCTGTGATGTTTAGAGACAATGTCGTTCTGTTTTAGAGCTCATTCCTTCTGTACTCCTCTGTCCTGTTTCTAGACTCACCGTCACCTTGGAGGGAGGGGAGAGAGCACTTACTGGATGAACTCGGTGAGGGTTTTATCCAAGTTATTAAACAAATTACATTATTAACATTTATTTCAAGAACACCCTCTGCTTTTGGGATTTATGTCTGAACATCCCCTCTTCATTATATCTTCACATTATATATTGTCAGGCCTCCTTTCCTTCTTTAAGAGTTGAAAAGTTGTTGGATGTGTTTAGGTCTACTAAGGTAAGGTTTCTATTGTGGTCTACTAAGGTCAGGTTTATATTGTGGTCTACCAAGGTCCAGTTTCTATTTCAATGACGCCCACGGAGGAGGAGGAGGAGTCTCCCAGCATCACAGAGTTCCACTCCTCTACCCACGTGTTGCCCGTGCGCCAAACGGCCCGCTATACCTGCCACGCCGGCGGAACGCCGGAGCCCACCGTCGAGTGGCTCCACAACGGCAGGCCCCTGGAGAGGAACGGCACAGACGACCAATCAGAGGCCTGGGTGGAGAGGGGCTTCCTCTTCGTCAGAGGTGTGAGGTATGGCGTGAACACGGTCTGCTGCATGGCGAGCAACAGCGCTGGCACGGCCAATCACACTGCTGAGCTGCTTGTCTTTGGTAAGTTCTGGATCCAAGAATTGTTTATATATTCATAACATTGTTGTTGATGTTTTCATAACGTTGTTGTTGAGGTGTGTGTATAAATATATTTATACATATATATATATATATATATATATATATATATATATATATATATAATATATATATATATATATTATATATATATATATATATATATATATTTTTTTTGTGTGTGTGTTTGTGTGTGTGTGTGTGTGTGTGTGTCACACTACATGTTTATAAGTGTACTTTTTTTTATAGTCACTTGTGTCATCCCCTGCTTTACGCAAAACGTAGCAAAACCGTGACATGAACCGAACCACGAATTCTGCGAACGGTTCCCTAGTTTTTGTGGACGTCATGACGTGCAAGAGGTGTTTTTTTTAAGTGCATCGATGTTCAGCTTCTACCGGAAGCAGACAACCAGCCACGTATGTTGTCCAATTGAACCTAGCCTCAAACCACAGACTCGTTCTCAAGAACAACACAAACTATAACTCAGACGTGCAAACTTAAAGGCACCCAGTGCAACTTTATGTAAACATTCAATGAAAAATAAACATTCAATTTCTAGTCTTTTTTACACGTAGTAAGTTTCAATAACTCCATACCATTACATATCGACATTCAAGCAGCAAAGATGAGACGTCGCTGTGTGGTGAGAACTGATAGAAAATCGTAAACAACAACAATCGCCGGTGGGGAGAAGCCATTTTTCCATTGACTGGAAGTCTGCTTTATTTATTGTAGGTTACAAAAAATAAAGAAAATGGCGGCATTGTTGTTGTTATCGATTTCTATCAGTTCTCACCACACAACGACGTCTCATCTTTGCTGCTTGAATGTCGGTATGTAATGGTATGGAGTTATTGAAACTTACTACGTGTAAAAAAGACTAGAAATTGAATGTTTATTTTTAAGCCTCGAAAGTTGCACTGGGTGCCTTTAATGGACAATGTAAGGAAAGTGAAATAGGACAGGAATAGGAACTAGAAATCATACAATTATTGAAGAAATGGTACTTGTACTGCCATTACACGCTTATGTGTGTGTATATTAATATGTTTGTTTATATATGTGGATGTATGTTTACGTATGTCTGAGTATGTATGTTTAGCTATGTGTACTTATGAATACGTATTCATGGATACATATCAGTATCTTTTTGTATGTATCGTTACATTACCACGTATCTATACGTATGTCTGTGAGTATGTATAGTTATGTTTAGCTATGTGTACCTTTGTATTTTTACATATGTATGTATCTATGTATGAGTATGTATATGTATTTGTATATGTATTTATGTATGCTTGTATGCAGCCTGTATGTGAGCTCAGCTTGTTCAGTCTGTTGTTTACACAGATGTCACTTTGAAGGTTGGGTGCAATGTATGTGTATAGGGAAATCCAAAAGTTTAATATCTTGGAAGATATTACAAATATTGTTTAGATATTTCATGTGAGTGATAAGCTCATCTTACCGAAAATGTTGATGTAGTATAATTATTGAGGGAGTAAATGCACTTTATACAATCGTCCTCGTTTCAATGTTTTTGATTGGGACAGCTACTCACACACACATGAGATTTCCAATTAACTTTAATTGTAATGATCATAAACACAATGTGTACAATTGCTTAGAAAATATACAGCACATGATTCCACTATAGAACTTTTTTTTGTCTTTCTATGTTAATGTTTGAAGAAGAGAGAACGACCAAAAAAAGTGTCTGAAAGAGAATAAAAGGAAGAAGAACGCAGGAGAACAGTACTATTGATGATGATGATGATGACAATGAAGAATGGTTCAGCAGCTCATCATGTCTTGTTCTCCCTCAGATGCCTGTGAACTCACACTGGACCCGAAGGTGGGGAACAGCTTCCTCTCTCTGTCTGAGGACAACAAGAACGTCACCCTGGTTGAAGAGGCCCGGTCGTACCTGGATCACCCAGAGAGATTTAACTCCCTGCTCCAGGTGTTGGGTAGAGAAGCTCTGAGTGGCCGCTGTTACTGGGAGGTGGAGTGGAAAGGACGTGTTAATATAGGAGTGGCATACAGAATAGTCCCAAGGCAAGGGGTGGGTCGTGGAAGACAGCTTGGAGGGAACAAGTTCTGGATTCTTTATTGTCGTCATGATCGTTACACTGCGGTGCACACCGGTGAAATAGCCATACCTCTCCCCCCGGCTGGCTCTACCAGAGTGGGAGTGTATCTGGACCGGCCTGCTGGCACCCTGTCCTTCTACAGAGTGTCCCCAGGTGGAGGAGGGTCGTCAGACACACTGACACACATCCACACCTTCCAGGCCTCCTTCACCAGGGACCTCATCCCTGTGATTGGGTTACTGTGGGAGTTGGGGGTTGGTGGTGCCTCAGCGTCTCTGTATCGGTTGTAGAAAAAGAACGGACGGATGGGCGAACGGGCGCACACAAACACACACACACACACACACACACACACACACACACACACACACACACACACACACACACACACACACACACACACACACAAACACACACACACAAACACACACACACACACACACACACACACACACACACACACACACACACACACACACACACACACACACACACACTAGTTAGAGTATTTGAGGCTTTTGATGAAGGGGCTTTGGATGCCTGAGAGGACTGATGACTCAGTGTCTCTGTGGCAGTTATAGTCTCTGTCTCTCTCTCTTTTTCTCTCTCTCCATCCCTCTCGCTCTCTTTCTCTCTCTTTCTTTCTCCTTCCTGCTGTCTGTCTCTCTTTGTTTCTGTATCTATCTCTTGTTTTCTCTCTCCGTCTCTCTCTCTCTCTCTCTCTCTCTCTCTCTCTCTCTCTCTCTCTCTCTCTCTCTCTCTCTCTCTCTCTCTCTCTCTCTCTCTCTCTCTCTCTCTCTCTCTCTCTCTCTCCCTTTCCCTCTCTCTCTCTTCTGGAAAGTATAGCATAATAAACCATGAAAAGACTTTTAAGACATAGTGAGATAAGCACATTTATTATTTGAAATGTATATAAAATACCTATTGATGGTAAATGTTTGTATATTTTCAGACAACACAAGTTTAGGTCTTACAGGCTGATATCATAATTTTTGTCATAATCCTGATTTACACCTGATTTAAAGCAGATTTTATATTTTATTCATAATAACCAAGAGGTCTATGGGATATGGTTGCATGTTGTAAATTACTTTAGACTGAATCTTGATTTTTTGTGTTCTGTTGGGAACCAAACGGCCGCAGAACATGTTCAGTTATTAATGATACGTGCACACCTGTTGATAATTTGTAAAGTCTGCTGCTTTTATTGTTTTAGTCCTCATTGTGTCCATGTAAGGGACTATTTTTCTGTTGTATTTGTTAATAAAGCATAATTGCAATAAACAACTCAGTGGATCCAACTGAATGTTCTTGTGTGTTCAGCCGATGATTTCTCGTTTTATTAGTAAATAATGCTTACATAAGTGCCTTAATAATAATAATATATTGATCAGAAATTATAAACAAAACAACAAATGTTTTTCCATCATTATACTCGGACCTCCTCCCTGGGTTTTGGTTAGGGGAGGGGGTGGTGCTTCTGTCTCTGGGTCGGTTGTAAAAAGAAACCACAGACAGACAGCTGGACACACACTCTCTGTCTCTCTTTCTCTCTCCCCGTCTCTCCCTCCCCGTCTCTCTCTCTCTCCCCGTCTCCCTCTCTCCCCCCCTCTCCCTTTCCTCCCCAGTCTCCCTCTCCCTCCCAGTCTCCCTCTCCCCCCCGTCTCCCTCCCCCCCTCACCCCCCCGTCTCCCGCCTCCCTCTCCCCGCTGTCTCCATCCTCCCCCCTCTCCCCCCATCACCCTCTCCCCCCCGTCTCCCTCTCCCTCCCCCTTTGTCTTCTACCCCCCGTCTCCCTCTCCCCCCCTCCCCCCATCTCCCCCTCCCCCCCCCGTGGTACATGTCGCAGTTCATGTACTTCAGGGAGTCCACCTCGGTGCAGTTCACCTTCTGGCCAACAGGATTAGGGTGAGGGAATCACAGGTGAGTGTGTGTGTGTGTGTGTGTGTGTGTGTGTGTGTGTGTGTGTGTGTGTGTGTGTGTGCGTGTGTGTGTGTGTGTGTGTGTGTGTGTGTGTGTGTGTGTGTGTGTGGTGGAGGTGTTTGAATGGTTGAAGAGCCTTTGGTGCTCCACACACACCACAAGAAGCAGGCGAAAAGAGAAAGAGACCCAACACGAACCCAACCCCATTAAATGAACACAAGACATAATGAAAGGTTCATTCAAGGTAGGTTTGTACAACCTAATTAATCCTTTCACCACAGTGACTGAATTAGATTTCCCGGTAACACTACTGTGTTGTGCGTTTGGCCTTGCTGGTTAGTTTTCCCGGGAAAAATATTTTGTTCACTACTGTGAACAAAATAAAAACGTATAATATTTCTGACCGCCAGATGGCAGTGCTGTGCCTGGTACGAGTCATTGTTCTTCAAACGTCGCTGTTTCCCTCCGCCGGGAGGCCTTGCAGGCATAGACTTGCAGGTGCCGCTATCACGGACCCCTCTCTCCGGCCCCAAGTGTCCCGAGAACCGGGGAAAACCTGAAACGTCTGTCAGACACATCACTCTCGCTGGCTGAACTGTGCCAGCAGCTCAGGGTTATTTCACCATAGGCCCAAACAACCAGCCGTTACAACGGCTGGGCGTCATGACGAGATGGTGTAGCAAACATACAGTAAAACATACATTTTTAATAAATGCCTTTCCTAACAGCAGTTGACAATGTAGGCCTAGCCTACTAAACATCCGTGGAATTGCATGCCATTGTCTCCACTCCAGTGTCTGCGCACCGGTGTCACCACCAACGCTGAAAAACGAGTAGGCCTATGTGAACTATTATAGGGCTATATTTAAATAAATATTAAGAAAAATCTTGTCAGGAAGAAGGAAACATCTTTAGTACTGATGGTTAATGATTAAACAATCTTTGGGCTCTAAGAACCGTCATTACACGCCCCATTTCCTGCCTCCTAATAATTAATTTAGTAGGGGAGGTTGCTGGTGAAAGTGCTCCCTTGAATCCTCAGCCAGTGACTCAGCGCGCTGAGTCTGACAGCCACAGCGGACCGTCTCTCACAACAAAGAAGACCCATTAAATTACGTTTCTTTAATAAGGCGTTCAAAACTCTTAAACACTCGCGTTTTTGAAGTACAGATATATATATATATATATGTATATAAAAGCGTAAAGTAAAAGCTAATGGGATTTTAAGCGCGCGCCCGCAGTGTCGCGGGAGCGAGCCACGCCGCCGGCCAAAAAGCGGTTCTGCTTTTATCCTCCGACTCAAAGCATCCTGACTTCATTCATTGCAGAGATCACACGACATCTCCGCGTATCCACTGGGACCGCGTTTATATCGCCAAGCTCGTATCGTTAAACATAGTTGTGAAGATGCAGCTCGTTTGCAAACGCGTCGCCGAGGGCGTTTTAGAGGAAAAGTCAGTGTTTCAGAGACTTGCGCGCTTTTATCCCCTTTCCCATTAGAGTTAACGCACGGGCCTACATGCATCCTCATGGAAAACATGTCTTTAATTTCCAAAAGAATTGAACGAGAAAATGAAGAACATAGTCGGAAGGGATTAAGGAACGTTGCCTCCTCTTTTTAAAGCGCTCACCTGTTTGATCGAAGCAGGAAAACGAGGATCAACTTGACCTGAACCAAGTTCACCGTTTGTCTGTAAAAGCCGTTCATTTGAAGCGACTTCTGTGCGTTTGGCCTTGCTGGTTAGTTTTCCCGGTTTGATCGTGGATTACACGGGTACTCCCGTGGGGATGGTCGGTCTATTGTGCTTCTCCGACCTGGGAGCCACACTGTGGACTTTACTCCATTCAGATGCCAAGTAAACCTGAAGAGGAGATGAAAGCCGCGTCCTGTCACCTCATCGCCTTCTGCCTGTGCCTGTTACGCACCGCTGCTGAGGTAGGCTCCATGGCACCGGTTATCCCTTCAAATTACTTTAAATTTACTACACAGCCTATCTATTCGGAGGACCAGATGTTTATGTTGAACATTGCATTGCAACACAGACACAGTAACACCACGCACGACGTTCGTAATTTCGCCTGCTGCGTAATTACGCACGGCATTCTGATCGTAGGCCACTGCATGGACGTAAAGGGTAAAACTGACACTAACATGTTCGTTGCACTGTTTCAACCATTGAATGATCCGCGAGTTCCTGGTCGCCATGCCTACAGAGCAGAAAGCTTTCTCTGATGTGGTCTTGTGCCCCCCCCCCCCCCCCCAGGAGTCTCCACTACCCCGGGAGCTGCTCGAGCGGCTCTCCCGCAGCGAGATCCACAGCATCCGCGACCTGCAGCGGCTGCTCGAGATAGACTCCGTAGGTAAAGCGCTTTGATATCACATATAGCCGAGCACATGGTGTTGCATGTTGTGTGTTTTGTCTCTTTTTTTAAGGGGTTCATTTATGAATTAATTGGTTGATTTGATTTGTGTTTGATAAGTGCAGGCGGATATTTGCGTTTCGCTCTGTACTCACAAGTTATTTAGGTGAAGCCAAACATAAGTAAACAAACATTATGCGCGCTGGCATGGTTTCTTTAGTTTTTTTATGCAACCACTGCAATTTTGAAAGGTTTTGACTCAGGGTGTGATAGGATGGGTCTGATCAGCGACGAGAGGAAGTTCTGTCTAACTACACTCACGCCAAGGCGTAACCCGTTGCTAGGCAACCAAATAGCATACAGCGAACACCAAAACT
>NC_079414.1:23705320-23715320 GCF_026213295.1 Gadus chalcogrammus | reverse complement strand
TTAGACTTGAACCAATCGGACGCTGTTCAACTCAGTCCTGGAGCCTTATTGGCCTTGACACCGTATCTGCCAAGTGGGAATGTGTGCGTGTGTTACATTTGTGCGGAGGTGCCTATGGGTGTGTATGCATGTGCCTGAACCTGTGTTGGCTTGACTGTGGAACTCGTGAGGAGGAAAACGGAGAAGGTAGACATCTTGTCCTCTTGTCTGTTTTAAAGACCCCAAACCCATTCAAACTCTGTTAAAATGGGCACGCTAGGAGTTTGTGACCACGCATAGAACATGACTCATATCCAGTGGACACTTCCTTGTCAGACTCGCCTCATAGTTTAGAGAGTTTCGCGTACAGGGGGGATCACGTCATCGTGCTCTCACTTCTACACCATTTTGCCTGCCATGCGCTGGCGCTCCTATGGGTTGGGCGGCTCTCGCTCGTCAACAGAACAGACGAGGACTCCATCCTCCCTCTTCCACTACTCATTTCATCCACCGACCTCACACACACGCACGCACGCACGCACGCACTCACTCACACACACACACACACACACACACACACACACACACACACACGCACGCACGCACGCACGCACGCACGCACGCACGCACGCACGCACGCACGCACGCACGCACACACACACACACACACACACATTCCTGGTGCTATCTCACTGTTGCCTCCCTCTCTCTTCCTCCATTTCACCCCTCCCTGTCCCTCCGCCTGCCAGGTGGCCAAGGTGGAGTACGTCCGGCGCCGGCCCAAGTTGCGGGAGGTGCAGATCAGGCTGGAGGAACACCTCGAATGCACCTGCACCCACAGACCGCCCAACGGCCCGCACACACGCTCAGACAATGGTACGGGGAGTACGGTGTGTGTGCGCGCGTGTGTGTGTGTGTGTTTGTGTGTGTGTGTAGCTGTGCCTGTGTGTTTGTGTGTGCCAGTTTATGTTTCTGCCGGAGCACCAGGGTTATTTCCCCTGTCCCATGTGGCGGTGCTGTGTGAATGTGTCTCTGCAGCGATAGGAGCTGATAACAGATCTGAGGTATTTACTGGGTTTTTCCTCTCTGCTTAAACTACACCCTGGAGACATTTAGCTCCCCCCCCCCCCCCCCCCCCCCCCTTCCTCCCTTTATAGGAACTCTCACACACTAGTTTGCACACATATATACACACACACGTACACATGCATGCCACTACACACACACAGACAGACAGACAGACAGACAGACAGACAGACAGACAGACAGACAGACAGACAGACAGACAGACAGACAGACAGACAGACAGACAGACAGACAGACAGACAGACAGACAGACAGACAATGCAATGTACAACTAGTGATCGGGTGATCAGATACCAAATGAGAGATCAGAGTACTATTTGCGGTGAATGGACGTGAGAAGATTCCCAAACCCCCCCGGTTCTTTAACAGACTTCCTCCGTCCTCTATCTCCTCCAGGCATCCGGTAAGGAACGGATGGACAGACGCCGAGGAGCAAAAGAAGAAGATGGAGGAATGAAAGAGATTAAACTGTGTTTTGAGAGGAAGACATCCGCGGCCTGGTCAGAGCGTCTGCTGTTACATTCCTGTGGTGCTCGAGTCATCATCGCTGACATTCCCGGGTCACGTCAGGGTGGAGGAGATGAGGCCATGTAGAGCAGGTCAGAGGATCAGGACAGAGGAAGAGAAAGAGGCCATCTTGGATCAAATGCAGGGAATCCCCCACCAGCGGGTGACTCGTAGTAAGGTTGAGTGAACAGGCAGCGCATCCAAACCAAATCATAAAAAAGCCATTGCCTTGCCACGGCTTCGATGACTCATTGGGGGGTTGGGGGGAAACAACCTTTTTTAATTTTGTGCGAAATTGAATGGTGAAAATGGTGAAACGAGTTTGGCTTACAGGGTTACAAGTCTTATCTTTGACTTATGTGTGCGACCCACTCAGTGAACCGGGATTAAAAGCCTCTAAGAAGCCCCCCGGATGTTCCAGAAGATTCTGTCTGCGGACAATGGCTTGGAGTACATTTCACATTCAAAGACTTTCGCCGCTACCAAAAGACACACATCCACGGAGAGACACACACAGACACATCCATGTCAACCACACACGAAAAAGCACGCATACACACAAACATGCTGTAAATATTCTATATTTTTATAACCTTTAATTTTGCTATGAATCTTATTTTCCACTCTGGCCATGTTATCTGCATACAAGCTGGATAGTTATCCTCTGTACATGTTATGATACTAATAAACTATTTATATAATTATGCACTCTGCACAGCTGTGTGTGTGTGTGTGTGTGTGTGTGTGTGTGTGTGTGTGTGTGTGTGTGTGTGTGTGTGTGTGTGTGTGTGTGTGTGTGTGTGTGTGTGTGTGTGTGTGTGTGTGTGTGTGTGCGCACGCTTGTCCTAAACATTGCGATGTTGACCCGAACATCGCTTGGGAAATGCAAGTATGGCCCTCTCTCTCAGCTCAAACACAAGCACACAATACTCTCAAATAAGCTGAAAGAAAAGCAGAATCCAAAACAAATCATGTGTAGCAGGCAGACATTCACCATTCGCCGTGACCTTTGCTGCTTGCTAAATGTGGTATTATTAGCCTACTGTTATTGTTATTAGATTGTGATGGATACAATTATACACATACGACTAATGTTCTACCAGATATTCACTCAATAATTAGCCACAGATGTATGTGCTGAAGGTACCAAACATACGCGAGGGTTTGTTTATGTTCTTATGTCCTTGAATATGTAAAGAGCAAACACTTAAAATTAGCTCAATCTGTGGTGAAACATGGGTAATTGCTGTTGCGCCATCTGATGAACACAATGAACAAGCATGTTCAGCTCTGTTAACCAAACAAAGTATATTTGAAAAAATCCCACAAAGATTACATCCAAAAGAGCAATTGCTATTTAAGTTGTTGTAAAACAGAGAAGTTAAAAATTTCGGTCCCGATATTACAGTGTCCTCTACTGTATCCAGTCGATATGGTTGGATTAGTGCAGGACATCTGGGATCACTTGGTGGTTTATTCAGCAATAACATCAAGTTTTTGTTAATGTTAAATAAAGGCTGTGGGCATGAATACATCTTAGGACTGTTATATTATTTTGGCTACATAACGTAGTAGCCAAGAAATCCTGAACGGCAATTAAAATCGATTTGAGAGTCATTGCCTTGCTAGCGCTGTGCGATGTAGCTCAGCCAAGATCCCCCTCCTAGCCTAGTGGTCCAACTCTAACTATATATTAGCTTCTTTCCATTGTACGTTTTTGCTAGAACATATTTTTTCCTGCAACATTCAGTGAATTTTGTGTTTATTTTCTTTCGTAGTTTGTTTTGCATTTGGCATTGGGTCACCTGCCCTGTCTAGTGGCTCTGATAGTTAGGGAAATGCATCCAAAACCTCTCTAAATAGTGAGCTGTACCTGTGTGTGTGTGTGTGTGTGTGTGTGTGTGTGTGTGTGTGTGTGTGTGTGTGTGTGTGTGTGTGTGTGTGTGTGTGTGTGTGTGTGTGTGTGTGTGTGTGTGTGTGTGTGTGTGTGTGTGTGTGTGTGTGTGTGTGTGGTTAAAGTTGCTTCTGACCCAAAACCAGATCCCCAGAGCCTACCTCCTCACGCTGCCCTTTCCAAACCCCAGTGGCGCTCCACAGACCGGCCATATGACGCGACGCAAGCCAAGGCTCCGCGCAACACGTAGCTTGTTTCTGAAACAGCCCTTTATAATTTAGACGTCAGATGCTAATTAGGACTAGCGTAAATAAATGGCTGTGACTCCGTCAGGGCGAACCAATGGAAGCGCAGATCGGCAGCGAGGCAGATAGAAGGGCTGACCTCATGCTAGACGTGGTGGACGCTTGTTGTGTAACTCACTTTGCTGCCGTGTTGCTCTTGGAACGCGCGGAACCGTGTGCTGCAGACATTGGCCGACGCCTCGCTCTAAATACATAAACTTCATAATTGAGCAAGGCTGCACATGCAGAACAAGGAAAACACTGTACCAAGCAACGGGGGAAAAAATAATAATAATAATGCGCTTTTTTGTGTTTCAAAGCTTTTTGTTTTTAATCCAGAGTGCAGATCAGCCACACCAGCATGCAGATATTCTTGTACAATACCGCCCAATGTTATCTGTTGTATTCTGGTGTACAGGTCAGGTACAGATCTGCATTGGAAAAAACTATGTTCAAGATTCAAAGTTGCCTAAAATCCACAGTGCATTACTGAGTCTGCGGACGAGAGCATGTATCAGATTACTAATGGAAGCCCAACCCCACCTCTTTACCTTGCTGACAATTATTTAGCGTTCGATGGACCTGCTGTTTCGTCTCGTGTTGCACCTTGCATCGTGGAACTTTAACTTTGCTCTTGAACGTCGAGGCCTTGTCAACGTGGATGCATCCTTTCACACCGACGTTTAACAGTTTGTTACATCAGTGTGAAAACTCCACGAGTCATCATTAGTGAATAAAAGATCACAACTGATACTAGATCTTTGTAAATCTTTCACTGTATGCATGCCTTATTTTATATAGTGTAACGGATGGGGGGGGGGGTAGCGATATGACTAGACATTTGTGTGAGAGGACGTGAACGTTGAATGCGTGTGTGTTTATTGTGTGCACCAGGGTGCCGCGTATGCTTGAGTGAGTGTGTGGGTGGTCGCGTGGTTATGTGTGTTTGGGGGTGGTGTACATCTCTTTAAATCCCTGCTAAGAAGATTAGACGGCAGATTAACTGGTGAATGTCCCGTGGGTCAAGAACAACCTGCGCTAAGCGGCCAATGGTAGGAGTCAGATAAAGCCAAAGACATTGGTCTGTGATTATTTAAGACCGTTATCCATTTCTCTCTTTTGTTAATGAGCTGAACTGCGATCAGGCATTCCTTATGGCACCCTCTCTATCCCTCTCCATCCCTCTCTCTCCCTCCCTCCCTCCCTCCCTCTCTCTCTCACTCTTTCTCAGTCTCTCTCCCTCTCCCTCCCTCCCTCCCTCTCTCTCTCCCTCTTTCTCACTCTCTCTCCCTCTCTCTGCCTCCCTCCCTCCGCCTCTCCCTCCCTCCCCCTCTCCCTCTCTCCCCCCTCTCTCTCTCTATCTCTCCCTCTATCTCTGTCTCTCTCCCTCTCTCTCCTTCACTCCCTCTCTCACTCTCTCTCCATCTCTACCTCTCTCCCTCTCCCTTTCTTATTTGCTTGATTCTTATTTTTCCCTTTCCTACCTCATCAGTGTGTCCACTCTGGTTCAATGTCTTACTATACTGTTTATTTTGCCTTGGCAGTTCCCATCATCCCTTTTTACACCCTCCTCTTCAGTCTCCCCCCCCCCCCCCCCCCCCCCCCTTTCGTTTCTGTTAATCCGTTACATGACAACCTGAATCCCAGTGTTTCAGCCCTGACCTGAAAAACAATACAGCTTAATGCACATGATAGCTGCACAACTACACACACACACACACACACACACACACACACACACACACACACACACACACACACACACACACACACACACACACACACACACACACACACACAGACACCCACGCAGGCACACACTCATGCATACGCACACACATACACCCACAGCCACACGCACGCCAACGCACGCACACTCACACTCACACACACCCTCACACACAACCCCTATGCCTTCTGGCTGGGCAGCACGCCCTGCTAATACCAGAGCATCTCTCTGGAGCTCCATGTCGCTCCGACTGGCTAGAGGCAGCACGGAGGGAAGCCTCAACAAGTTAGAGCAAAAATAAAAATGGAAATACTTGTTCGACCTCAAGGCGTCAAAGTGTTGGACCCCGATCTGGAATATTAATAGTGTATCTTCCCTGCATGTTATATGAAAAGACGATGCCCAGATGGAAGGACTAACTGACAGGGAGACGGACAGATGTGCAGTTAGGCATGGAAGGGTATAAGACAGATGCATACATGCAGTGGACAATATTCGGAAAACAGGACATATAGAAGATGGTTTAAACCGGACGCGACGCCGTCATCAGACAAATAGAAAAACAGAAGCCTGTCAAAGTGCAATTATTATCTTTCCACATGCCTAAACATAGCCTCACGAGTTGTGATTACCGTTGCAATGGGATGACGAACAGAATACCCCCCCCCCCCCCCCTACACACACACTACTCCAAATTTAGGCTAAATCACATTTCACACCATAGCACCAAAAATTATACTCTATGCCTGTGGAAAACAAGAAATGTGATGACCATCTTCTGGTAGCCAATGGAGATGGAGAACTCAACAATTGGCTACCAATTGTCAACATTAAGCATCGTAACAACATGAAAAAAAAAAAAGTTACAGCAGCTAGCCTGTCTCAAATGATCCTGGAACATTTGATGATTGTGACACATATTGAAGTAGGCCTATAAATGGAATGTTTGTACGGCTGGATTTAATTGGAGGCTAAGATGCCTTATAAAGACTGCCTTAGAAAAAAAAATACTGCAATCTAAATTGTAGGGCTAGTCTGCTTTTATTTTGTTTACCGTCACTATCAAAGTAGAATAAAACAAGCATCCCTGTTGCTTGTTATTGTGAGCTTTTGACTGAAGAATCTGGACAAATTTAGCCACCCAAGAGCTTCAATGAGTACTTGCTGTAAGTAACCCACTTTGTTGGCCCATTCCTCTATTAGCCGATGGAGGTTGTCTGCATTTGTTGGGGTGATTGCTTCAAGTGAGTTGTGTTGTTGTGGAATTTGTGCACAGCCCACATTACACTCTCCACATCTCCCCGCACATGGACACATGCTATCTGTATTCCCTGCTCTTTCCCCTCAAACCTTTCCATAACCCAACCATCTCCAAACGAATACCTAAACTTGACAATTACTAACCTAACCCAATACCTGAACTGAAAACCCATAAACTACCCAATTTATAACTTTGTAGCTACATAACCTATCCGTGATCTGGTCCCAAAACGGAACTGTTTCATAAACCAAATCCATTGTGTCCCTTGGCCTTTCCCCTCTTCGGAGGTTTCTACATTTCCCCACCGGCGTTTTTTGTTTTAATCCTCAGGGTTTAAATGCTTCAGAGATTATGCTACAATGGAGTGTGTTTTTCGCTCACGTCATGATGAGACAGAGGGATGTTTGGGGAAATTGAATGAAAATTATTTTGATTCAGGGTGTTATCGGTGTTGTGATATTATGATACATTTCTCTAGCTTGCTATTAGATATTGTGTATAGTGTTCTAAGACGATTCTTTTGACTGTCTTACAAAGTGCGTTCACATTGAAGTACTTAAAGAATGTTATGCCGAAAACTGAATGATGAATCAAACGCAGGTTAAAAATGCATTTTCCAAATTATCATTTAATCTGCATAAGATCTAGTCAATTGCTCATATTTTTGTTTTGCATTTCATCAAATGCATGATTCATAGATACACGCTAATAGAAAGACCGTTATTCACATTCTGGATCCAGTAAACTGTATTCTCAATGTCCTGACCCCCGCAGTTTGATAGTAGCTCTTGTTCTGAATACTCCGGTTCAAATAAATAAATCATGTCTGAGTAGCTTCCCTCTTCAGATTCAATATCCTTCTCAGAGTCTGGTGCTGCCCTATTCACGGTGTTGGTCTGGGATTTCAACGTTTAGTTGTGCCAAGGAGCTGACAGACATCAGTCTGCTGCTAAAACAATTGCTGAGTTGGATTCTTCACAGTCTCCTCAATTCATTTGTCACATGAACTGCAAGCTTGTCCTCGAAATATCATATGAGGCTTAAACATTGCTGTCTTCAGCTTGGAAAATGTATTCTGTGTCACATACTGAAGAGACAAATGTTTTTACAATTACTGGTGTTACATTGTTTTTTTATATAATAATTGTTCCAAGCTTTTTGCTCTAGTCCCACACGGCCGTAGCTTTAGCTTCATAACGATGGAGCCAAACAAACAAAAAAACACGACGGAAAACCTAAGGAACGGTAAACAGCGCACTGATCAATCCCTCGCTCTTAAAGGAAAACCCACCAGCGTGGCTGCTGTCTCAGCCCGTGCAACAGACCAGCTCCTCTCCACTTCTTAAAGAAACAAACAAAACAAAAAAAACTCAACCCCCATCCCAACTTTCTGTCGTCTAGGGTCCCTGCGGTGGGGCCTTTGTCTCCCAGTCGGGCCAGTGCACACGGCCCGCCACCACCCACAGTGGTGAGCTCCATGCTGGGCCTGTTGGTGGAGCGGGGGGGTCGGGGGGGGGGGGGGGGGGGGGCAGCTCTCCGGGCTGCCGTTAAGTGCTTTTTGATGGACTCACCGCAGTCACTCCAAACAGCTTTGGGAAGGGGTGGGCACGGGTGGGGGGGGCCCATGGGTTAAGAGTGTGGAGGGTGGGGGTGTTGTTGCCGGCTAAATGGGTGTTTATAGTTTGTGTGTGAATGTTAGTCTAACAATCGAGGAGGGTTTGTGTTTGTGTGCATGTATTTGCATGACATTGAGGCCATGGAGTATACGTGGAGCACCAGCAATGTCCTGAAGGAACCTCTCTAGGCCCGGAGAAGGACGTGTGTGTGTGTGTGTGTGTGTGTGTGTGTGTGTGTGTGTGTGTGTGTGTGTGTGTGTGTGTGTGTGTGTGTGTGTGTGTGTGTGTGTGTGTGTGTGTGTGTGTGTGTGTGTGTGTGTGTGTGTGTGTGTGTGTGTGTGTGTGTGCAGATGTTAAATTCTACCGGTTCCTGTGGCTCATGTCTTCTGTCATTCTGGCGGATTATGCCTTGGGTTTTTTACATGACACAGAACTAATGAGTCACTGTGATTCTGACTGGAGCTGTTACTATTTGTTTTTAAGCCTCTATGCTGTTTGAACTCCTACAGAATGATTGCATCACCACTTGGCAAGCTTGACTTGGAACCAAAAGAGTGTGCAAAAGAGGTGTTAAGTCTGTAGGCAAACTGAACAAAGAAAACCATATCTGAAATCTGTCGTAGGCCATGCCCCCGTTGAAGAAACACAATACAAAGTTGGCCTGCTCCAACACAGCAGAAAGGGCCATCTAGGAGCCGAATAGCATGCTACAAAGAATCAAATTCAAGTTGAATGAATTCCAATCTTGTAAGCTCATGCAAGGTCTTGTGAAGATATTTTTGGTGCTTTACAAGGTCAATGAATGCTTAAAGGAACTCGTGAAATTCTTAATATGTGATAAGACTAGTACTAAAGTAAGTAGAGGGTAATATATTTGTGTGTCGCATTGTTAGACATTAACAGACCCAAGGCGCCAAATTCAGTTTGCCATTCCTCCCAGTGATTTAGAAGAAAAAAAAAACCCACTTCACTTCGGTATGACTTTGCTAACTACATTACAAACGACCCAGGTGGTGATGCAGTAAAAAAAAAAAACGGGTTCTGTTTGAGATACGGAGCGTTCAGAGCAGACACTGGTGGAAAACTGCCTGGCTGGTTGATTCAGGCCAGCGGGCATAAAGAAGAGAAAGACATCAATGGGCTGAAAGAGGAAGGGTGCTCCCTTGGAGACAGGGAGGACTAAAGAGGCATACAGGGGCACTGGGCCAATGGTAAATCGGGATTTATTACTTGAATGAGCATTCAGAGAGCGTGTGAGTGCTCCCTGGTAATAACAAACACAGCTTTTCCTCAAGGAAGTGTTCAAATCATTAATAACTCGGTGATTTGGAGAAACACACCCATCTTGGGACGGGGTCAGATCAGCAGATGTTTGGCATCAGTAAGACTCAACCTCAAAATATCCGAGTAAATTCTGGGACTTCCCACTTTGGCCACAGTAGACCTGGATATCTTCCCATCATGTTGTCCAGGGTAGAAAAAACATTGCTTCCTTGATATCCGCACTAAGAAACAGCCCTACTCAGCCATTTAGGAGGCTTATGAAGCCGTAAGCCTCATTTACCCGTCCCTATCTGGAGGAACTCCGACGTGTAGGGATAGAGGAGAGCTCCTTCCATAAAATAATCAATGCCTGTGTTTGCA
>NC_079414.1:23672820-23695320 GCF_026213295.1 Gadus chalcogrammus | reverse complement strand
ATTGGGAAGATGGAGGACAGGATGGAGGGCCGTGTGAGAGAGATGATGGAACGATAGAAGAACGATAGACAGCCAAAGGCAGCCGAACTTAAGTGACCAAGCAGCCCAACCGCTAGTGAGTAAGAAACTACTGTAGTCTCTATTTTAAGACTTGGCCTGAAAATGAATAGTACATTCACTAGTGTATAATCCCATGGACTTAATATTTGTTATATTTTCCTAACATTAGAAGGAGACCTTTATAGATACATGGGGGGGGTTCTCTCCCATGGGGCCGCCATGTTTCTACGGTAGCCCAGAACAATGGAGAGAGAGAGAGAGAGAGAGAGAGAGAGAGAGAGAGAGAGAGAGAGAGAGAGAGAGAGAGAGAGACAGAGACAGAGACAGAGACAGAGACAGAGAGAGAGAGAGAGAGAGAGAGAGAGAGAGAGAGAGAGAGAGAGAGAGAGAGAGAGAGAGAGAGAGAGAGAGAACGCGTTTTGTTCCTCAAATATTTTGGGATACATTTTTAGTATTGGTTTTGTGTCTGTCAAGATTGTGAATGTATTGCTCCATGTTTATCCTACCAAGTGTTCGCCTAACTCTTGGATAGTTGTACTTTTACAGACCATATCACGAAATACATTCATAAATCTATCAAGGAACCTTATCACTTGACATGTGACTACTTGATGCTGTCATAGACGATGAGGTCATCATGGAAGTACCTACTGGCCCCATACACAACACAGGCCAGCTTGAAAGGGAGGGGTGGCCATCTACATTTTACACACAAACTTTGACCTCTCACGTTAACAATGGATGAGCTAAGAGAGATAATGATGAATAAAATGATAAGGTCATGTCACTTTAATTCAATGGACGTATAGGTTAGACTCTGCTTTACAAATAGCAGTTTAATGGGTTTAATGGGTAAAGCCTTTATTTTATAAAGATTAACAAAACTACATGGTGGTTTACACAGACATATCGAAGAACCGTCCTTTCTTGTCCCCAAGGATAAGTTGATACAGAAAAGCTGTGAAATGTATCAACGAGTTGGTACATTTGTAAAAAAACAATCAGGTATATCATTTATGGAGAAGTAGCGCCACCTGTGGTCGATTTACAGCATATACATCATTTTTTTCTTTTCATAAACTTGTGGTCATAAATGTTCTGTTTAAAACATAGAATACAATGGATATTTTCTTTGTAATTATTATGTATGTATTGGACATAATACTTAACGTAAATATCCTAATATCAACACACAAATTAAAAATATGGTTGATATAATACATACAGTATTATATCGTTACAAAATATAAAATATGAAATGTCTTATGGTGTTATATAGAATCAGTGAAAAACCCGTTTAGATATTTTTTGATCATGTGATATCGTAAAAGCAAAAGAAACGGACTGTGTCCATTACGCATGCGCATATTCTCGAAGCCCGTCAGAGTCACGGCAGTGACGCAAACATGGCGTCTTCTGTCCACAGTCTCTCAGCACGTTGGTTATCCAAGTTTATAAGTTCGGGTCACCGTCGTGCTTGTTTTCGGCTTATCGTCGAAAGACAATCTTCCGGAAGTTCAGCGTTCCTTTCGGGGTCGCAACTACACAGGCTAGCGGGCGGCGTGAGCTTATGGGGGTCCAGGGGAGACGCCGTGACATTGAGAGGACTGACAGGTAAGATAGCATTAGCCCGAAGAGCGAAGTTGCTCACTTTCAGGATGACGGGACCGGTTATTCCATTGCCTGTCAGTTTCAAAATAGCTATGCAAATAATGCATTAAAGTATGGTTATTATGGCTGTGCTGATGCTGAGAGAGCTGTTGTCAGTTGTTGGGCTGTGGAGTCCATATCGAGGTCACGTCAGGGTACATTGTACATGGTGTCCCTGCTCATTACATCAGGGGTTCGTAGTCTGCTTTGAGTGGGGCCGATGTTCTTAAAGTTTGAACTCTTTCCTTCCATCTATGAGCGTAGTGCATCATTTCAGCGTCTTTTCGGCATTAACGTTCCAAGATGTGAGTTAGAAGAACATAATTTGCACACTCGTATAGCATGGTTTTAGTCACTGACAAATGTCAACAAACGTTAATAAACATGTATCTTGCATAAACACGGAAATCGAAAAGTTATGTGTTGTTAGAAAAGAGTATCCAACCAAATGCATGAATGATAACGATATGATGAATGCTTCTCTCTCCAGCAACAGGATGTCTCCAATCAAATCGCGTCAAGCTGTTCCACACGAGCACCCCAGTGCGAGACAAGGAGGACTTCTACAGTATTCTCGGTGTTGCTCGCACTGCGTCGCAGAAAGACATCAAGAAATCCTACTATCAGGTCTTTAGCACTTATTTGACCTATTTTTGTTTCCTAATCAGTTTTTAACTCGTCAATGAAAGATGTGATGTCAAGCAAAAACAATGTATGCTTCCCAAACAAGATGGCCAAGAAATACCACCCGGACACCAACCCAGATGACCCGAGCTCCAAGGAGAAGTTTGCCAAGCTTGCGGAAGCCTATGAGGTACAGTAACACTGTACATACTAGTGATGGAACACTCTTATGTGCCATCACAACAGAACTTTTGAGTAAACAGTGGGAGTGGGTTACGTGTCTTTCGTGTTATGTGGGAGATGCTACAGACATGGACATAAATGTATGATGATTGCAGACTGACTTAGTTCAAACCATTATCATGGGGGTCTCACAAGTGGTACACCTGCTTCACTTTTACGTTGCCTACTTTTGACGTAGCGCGCCCTTTTGTGGAAATAATTGCAGAAAATAAGAGAAAAGTAGGTGAACGACAAACCATCCCTTATTTATTTAGACACGGCTCCATCACCGCCTTTCTCCTCAGCGCTGTGTCCAGTGTGGGTCCAGTAACGTTGCACCCTCCCTGTGTGCAGGTGCTCAGCGACGAGGTGAAGAGGAAGCAGTATGACACGTACGGCGCGGCGGGCTTCGACCCCAGCCGGGGGGGCGGGGGCGCCGGGCAGCAGCAGTACTACCGCGCGGGCAGTGCCAGCGTGGACCCCGAGGAGCTCTTCAAGAAGATCTTCGGCGAGTTCTCCGGTGGCAGGGGGTTCGGAGACTTCGGCAGCATGTTTGATCAGAGGCCTGAGGTAAGAATCTGTGGACATGAGACAGTGGTTATAAGACGGTGTATAGTAGTATAAGACACAGACAGTGTACATTAGACACTGGAGATAAGGCGGTGTATACTAGACGTGTATAAGACACAGACAGTGTACATTAGACTACATTAGTCTATAAGAAGATGTTCTACACTGCTTATGTGGAGAGTGTCTTGACCTTCTGCGTAATCTGCTGGTTCGGCAGCGCGGCAGAAGCACAGAAGAGTAGGCTTAGGAAAATAGTGACCACTGCCAGCAAGCTGTTGAGTACGAATTTGAATATTCTGGAAAACACCTTGGCATATCTAAAATCGCCACTAATGACATAATTTGACTCTCCTCCTTCTCTCTGTCCACGCCCCTCACCAGTTTGTGATGGAGCTGACGTTCGCCCAGGCAGCGAAGGGGGTCATCAAGGAGATGACGGTGAACATCGATGACGCCTGCCAGCGCTGCGAAGGGAAGGGCAGTGAACCCGGGACCAAAGTGTCCAAGTGTAACTACTGCAGCGGCACCGGCATGGTGAGACAACTCGGTTCATGTGTGGACACCCTGACTACCACACAATCCTAAGCTTCAAATCTCATTAAGCCACGGATACAATATCTGCTTTAAAAAAGTGGCCATATTTCTAATTTAAGCCTTGACTTGAAGAAATGTGTTTTGATCAAAACTCAGAGAACAACATGGCTCATGTTACAATTAACAATTAGGGCATTTAGCAGATGCTTTTATCCAAAGCCACTTACATCGTTTAATACACACATTGACACACCGACGGCAGAGTCAACCATGCAAGGCGACAGCCAGCTCGTCAGGAGCAGTTAGGGTTAAGTGTCTTGCTCAGGGACACATCAACACTCAGCTAGGAGGAGCTGGGGATTGAACTAACAACCTTACGGTTACAAGACAACTGCTCTGCCTCCTGAGCTAAGCCGACCTCATGTTACAAATATTAGTGTTTTTTATTCAATAAAATACAATTGCTGTACAATGGGTCCCAATGGAAGGCACTGGTGTGCCTTAAGAAGGAATCACCAGGGATTGTCCAAACAATGAGATTTCGGTCACACAAGTGCATATCGGCTGACCAATCGACCAGAACTAAACAGCCCTAGAAACCAGATACTAGGAGAAACTGAGTGCTGGAGCTTCCGTCCAAGTATGTGTTTAATGGGGGGAATCCTGGCATCTCCATCTCTGAACCAACGGCCCCAAGCATCACATCTGGGCCTTGTTTAAAAGTAAATACTGTAATGATTATCCAAGCACAACACTTTTAAACAGTATCAGGATGTGGATTTTATAACGCCAAGTCACCATTATTTCTCACGACCAAAATGCTTTCTTAGCTCGAACAATAACAACGAAGAATGCACCTCACAATCATTCACTAGTTGTGTTGAATTTAAACAAGACTTATTGCTCGACTGAGTTTGTTTTAAAATGTATAAAAATACAGTTTATAAAGGTTAATGGAAAGCGTGCTGTTACTATGGATATTTTTTCTATTTTTAAACGAAAAACGGCTATCCGAAAGTGGCAGTTTAACACAAAATTTCCTCAAGCTATTTTTATGGAATGTGCATCAATGGAATTTGAATTACGTAGAATACAGATCCACCTGTGTATTTGCAAAATATGAGTGGTTAGTATCTACAAAATAGTTTTATATTTACTGATAAACAAACGTAGACACAGATTATCAAAATACTCCAACAGAATTCAAATGTCCACAAAGATTGTCATTTGTTTACCAAATAATATCGAGACAAATCTACCCCCATATCTGCAAACTGCCAACCTCCAACCTCCACCGCTGTTTTACAGAAAAATCGGAATATCGGCCCGATATATCGGAAAAACAAAAACGGACAAACTGTAATTATTCCGGTGGGGCCCTCCTGTTAACGCCTGGCGCTCTGCTTCTCCCCCTGTAGGAGACGGTGAGCACGGGGCCATTCATGATGCGCTCAGCGTGCCGACGCTGTGGCGGGCGGGGCAGCATCATGACCACGCCCTGCGTGCTGTGTCGCGGCTCGGGGCAGACCAAGCAGAGACAGACGGTGAAGGTGCCCGTGCCCGCAGGTACGTGGGGAGACGTCTCTTCAGGAGTGACTGCTGGTTCCTTGCTAGCCTGAGCCAGCAAGGAACAGGGAACATGGAAGTAGGGGTGTACGGTATAGACAGTATAGAAAGTACACCGGTGTGAATTTGCGCTACGGTATGGATTTTGACGTTACCGGTGTGACCGGTAGACAATGTTGTGTGTAACGCGTTACAAAGTAAGTGACACTTTAATACAGTAAAGTGACTACTTTTTCATGTAAAAAGTTACGCACAACTACTGAAAATATGGTAACGAAACATCCGTCCGCAAGCAAGTGGAGAAAGAAATCCATACTATTAAACATTAGTGTTTTTCAGAGATGGAAATAACTTGAGAAATGAATTTCAATTTTTTATTCATTTATTCATGTTTTGCCCCTATTTTACCCCTTCAGAAGCATTTATATCGAAATTAGAAGATAAAAGTAACATACCGTGATTCAATACCGTTGCCTTCTATGCCTCAAATCCTACCGTGATAAACATTTGAGTCCATACCGTACAGCCCTACATGGAAGGATCCCCATGTATTGTGAACGATGTCCATGGGTGGATACTGACTGTTTATTTGGTGATAGTGTTACGTTGTGTCCATGACGTTTTATCCTCGTTGTGCTGTTTTACAGGGGTGGAGGACGGCCAGACAGTGCTCATGTCCGTTGGGAAGAAGGAAATCCTCGTCACGTTCAGGGTAGGTTGGCCTGATCATTTTCTTTTTTTCTTTTCTTAAATAGCCCCTATTTAACCACCAGGTTTTAGTGGGATTTGCCATTACAAGTCCTTTAAGACCTGCCCTTCCCTATGCCTTAATGACATCACAAGTTGGAGCGTCCACCTAGATGTATGCTGGATTGATCGTTCTATACCCAGTACCCCGACAAGTTTGATTGACAGAAAACTGTTCAGGTGAGAACGTAATGAGCGCAACGCGCAAGCATATATAAAAGGCCTATAGCCTACCATAACCGAGTGTTAATAGAAAGAAAACTCATTTTTTAAACCTCCAAAAGACCTGCCCCGCACGGCCGCCGAATAGTCGAATCTCTGGACTGTAAAGGCAGATCTGATTCGACTCAGAAAATTCAGAGTCGGGGACAGCCATACTATCCATCATTCATCGAGGTGCCGCTCCCACTCTGTTGTCACCATGTCACAGGGCAGATTCTGAGACTGCTTGTCATGCTCGCAGCTGGAGGTAAAATCATGGCCAAACAAGAAAAATCTGAAACCGCGATTAAAAAAACAACGCGATTCTTAAGGTGCGTTTGATATGTTTTCTTGTAGGTTCAGAGGAGCCCGGTGTTTAAGAGGAACGGGATGGACATCCATTCTGACGCCATGATCTCCATCGCCCAGGCCATCTTGGGGGGCACTGCGAGGACCCAGGGCCTGTACGAAACCATCAGTATGCAGGTACCCCAACTAGTCTGTACGAAACCATCAATATGCAGATAACCCAACCAGTCTCTATGAGACCATCAGTATACCGGTACCCTAACTAGTCTCTGTGATACTATCATTAGACAGGTAACCATGAATAGCCATGGATAGTAACCATGAAAGCCTGCAACCTAGATTATTGGCTCAGCACGGCACACAACTCTGGTGCCTGGTTCCTACTTTTAAACACAGCCTATTTATCGGCACTGAGGAGGATTACCAGAAGGCCGTCACATCAAACCGCTGTGATCTCCTGATGCTCCCCAGATCCCCGCCGGCTGCCAGGTGGACCAGACCATCCGTTTGCAGGGCAAGGGCATCCGCAAGATGAACAGCTACGTCTACGGGGACCACTACGTCCACATCAAGATCAGAGTACCCAAGTACGACGCGCGCCATAAAGTCAATAATTATCTGTTTTTACCGTGGCGCTTTGATTGTCAGTAGATGACTGTCACCTGTGAATGCATGCAAAGAATCTGCTGAACACGCGCTCACGGAACCCCTTCACACATGACCTGAACCTCTGCTTCAAGGAAGCTGAGTCGGAAACAGCAGGCGCTGATGATCAGCTACGCAGAGGAGGAGACGGACGTCCCGGGGACGGTCAACGGCGTAACCATGCCGACAGGTCAGACCACAGCTCATCCTCGCGTGTACTTTGTGTTTGTTATGTCATGTTTGTGTCTCATTTATCATGTTTTTTTTCCAGATAAAAAAATAAATAATGAATCAGACACACAACCGCAACCCAGCCATCAAACCACACACAAAACCACACATGGCACCGTTGGGCAAATACGCTCATGGTTTTAAAAAGCAAATCTCAACACACTGGAGGCCTAACCATGTAGTCAGTAAGCAAGTAGCTGGAGTAGCTGTGCTGATGCAGTGTGTGTTTGCCACCAGGAGGGGGCAGCAGCAGCTCAGCACGCTCTGCAACACAGGGACAGGACAAGCAGCCACAACATGAGGATGAGAAGGAGGAGGAGGGGGAAGGCTTTTTCGCCAAACTAAAGAAAATGTTTAGCTGACACACTGCAGGTGGGAGCATTCACATACACAGTTCACATATATACGCAGTATTCAAAATGTGTCTTGTTTTTTTAATGAACAAACATTCAATACAGCTTAATTATCTATAACTGCAGTTGTAGTTTTCAACACTTCCAACACAGACCACTTCCATCTAGTCTTGTAATTTACCAAAATAAAAAAAAATATTTTCTAACTTTATGATTTGTTTCTCATCTCGGTTTTCTTTTCTTAAACAGGTAAATAATCAGGAAAACGAATGGTTAGTATAAAAGAAAACAAGATGAACTCTCCATGGTTTTTTCTCCAACGGTTTTCTGGGTCAGAAGACGAGGAGCAACGCAACATAATAGCTGTTGAAAGGGCCAACTGAAGACAGAGGCCGCCCTAGTACGTCAACAAGCTGCCAACACCCGCCCACTGGTCTGAAAGCAGACAGGTGTGACTCTGAAACAAGACAACAACTCGTATTACCTGGAAGGAGTTTGAAGCCGTGCCTACTGCCTACGCACGAACACAGGCAACAGGTGGACTCTATCTGCATCACTCACCAAATTCATCTCAAACTAGAGATGGAAACTACAGTAAAGACAAACGCAGCAATATTCACACTGGAAATTAATGAATCCATTTAGCTTTTCTGTTTTTGGAAGAGATATTTTCAGAGGGAGGCAAATGATTGAAGATGTGTTGAAGCCGGTCCCACTGGCCAGACTGTCACTGTGGACTGCAGAATGGTGGCCAGATGTATGGAAACACTACTGGTTGTGTTTTTAAATTGGACTATGTCGATGTCATTGGCGTGTGTGACAATTATGTCTCGAAAATAGCTATTTAAATAAATTGTTGTTATTAACCATTAATGTCATTTGTTTTATTCCTTAAATGAAATATAGATGGCGCCATTGAGTTAATAAAGGCAGCATTGACGCTGCCATCGTTAAACAAGTTCATTGTTTGCAGCTTTGTTGTGTGCCCATAATGAGTAACAGTTCCACAATGTGGTCACATTTGATGACAAGGGCTGTATTCAAAACAAAAAAAATGCAAACAATAGAAAAGTGAATATCAAAATGTCACTGGTTATAATTGGAGTAATCCTGTATGACGACCTCATGTTTGTTAAAGCTATCGTTTCTTTATCTTGGGGGTATTCGAGCCGTTTGGTCAATCTCTACGGTAGCTGTTATGAACTTCACGCTGGGACATGACCATAACAAAACAGGTCTCATGACCAGCGGGGTCGCCAGTTCAAATCCCTAGGCCGCCTGCTGTAGTCTGAGCGAGCAGAGTGAATGGATTACTCCCTCCTCCTCCCACATGAACTACTGCCCCAGCAGTTTAACACATGAACTACCATCAGTTCTGATGCCTATCTTCTGAGCAGACGACAGAACCCCATCCATCCTAACTCCTGGGTCCCACGGGGTCATCCTCACTTTTTTTTTTTTCAACCAGAGGCCAACCAAAGCGCCTTACAATAGTGCCTGACATTCACCCATTCATGCACCCATCTACGTCGGCGACAGCCAGCTCGTCGGGTGCAGTTAGGTTTCGGTGTCATGCTCAGAGACACCCCGAGGAGCCGGGGCTCAAACTAGCAACCTTGCGGTCACCAGCCAACCCTCTCTACCTCCTGAGTTGCATGCCGCTCATGCATGTTGTACAACTTGTACTGCAGCTCAACCAACCAACCGACCCCTTTCTCCTGCAGGGTTTCTGTTTCGCCCAATACAGTTAATCAGCGTTGCGGTTCCTTCATTATGTCACGATGAGCGGGCTCCTCCAACGGTCGGGGAGGACGAGAGAAACAACGCAGAGAGTCAGAAATCAAAATAACCCCCTGGTTTGTCTGGAGGTCCGGAACCACATCCTCCTTCAAGCCTTTTCCTCCCTTCTGACGGGCGGTGGTGTGACTGGGACGGAAAGAGAGGGTTATGATTGAACAAGCGTTTCTTTTTTATGTGGGAATAACTTTTTTGGGTGTCTTTTTGTTTTTGTAGGGTTGCCGCATCCATATTTTTTTTGCGTATGCGGTTAGTGTGAAAAATGAGCACGACTTGAGGGGAAAGTTACGAGCCGCTCTGTCTTCTTAAGTAGAGTGCTTAAAAACAACACTTTTTAACAGTTTTGTTTATGTCCCCCACTATGTAGCCTGCTAGGGGGTCTGAAACCGCTCTATACTATTATTGGCGTAACAGTGTCTGTTACAGTGGAGCGTTGGGGATATTATTGATAAAAAAAACATGGGAAAATTCCATGTTAGTGCTCCTCTCCCTCCCCTAAGTTGTAATGAGATCTGCGCCTATGAAAATACAGATAGTAACAAAAATGCGACGGAGGAGATTTCCAAGGAAACAGGAGAATGGAGCAGGTCACATCTCTCTATTTGCTGCTTCATTTGACTTCTCACTGCGGGCTATTCTTGGCCTTCCAAGGATTTAGGGTTCATTGTAGGCAACCAAAAAAAACTAAGCAGTTCCATATGTTTGTAATTTGGCCTAGTTCCGGGTATGATTTTATCTATGTATTTAGAAAAACGCCACTTCTTGTGAATATGCAGTTTAACTTCAAAATCAGATTACTCGTTTTCTTACCCCATTACATGATGTCACACAGACGGTTTAACTTAAACAGGATTGAAGGACCATATAAAAGCGGTTGATAACATCTTTTAAAATAAACTGGGCAACTTCTCAGGGTTAAGGCAAAAAAAAACAACCTAGGAGCTTTTTTGGCATTTTCACGGTAAAACTCAAAGAATACACTCTTACCAATTGGCCTGTTGAGAATGACTTTTAAATCAGTCTGTGATCATTCACTGAAAAGACAATACCGAGCTATTCAGCATCATTCAAAGAACTAACTTTTTTCCCAGACAGACAGACTTTACCTTTTGTAAAGGGTCAAACTCACTAAAGAGGGCAATTGGGAGTTTTGGACGCAATTTGCCAAATCACAGACAAGTATTTGACTTGTCAAAGCAGAAAAGCATGTAGCCTCCTGCCAACGCAAACACATAAAAGCCCCGGTGTGTCAATCACGCATGATTGACAGCTGGTTGCCGCGGGTGACTGGGAAAAGGATGTGGGCATTGCGGAATCTGATAATGAAGAGGCTTCCCATTGCCTGTACAGTGGCGGCGACCACACAGGTCCTCCCAGGGGCAGTGGAGAGAGACGAGGACATGTATGGGGAAGTGGAGTCCTCGCTTTACGGGGGCTAATTATGTACTCAACTACTGAACAAACGCTGCTCCCCCACTGACTCCTATAATGAACACAGCTGCTCTCTGTGAGACTAGCTGTGTGTGTGTGTCTAGTGGCTACAAAGGTGTGATTACGTCCAAGGGACAGAGACGAACAAACACTCTCCCTGATATCCCTGGTAACAGGCCCCACGCTAGGCTGTGCTTCAGCGGGATTATTACATGGTCCAGAGGATCCGTCCATGTTGAGGGGGACTGGCTGGTTTGTTGTGAATGTGGGGCCCACTAAAGCCTGGGATTTGCTTGCGCTGTGCCTCCTGGGTTCACTGGATCTTCAGGGGTGGTGGGGGGGGGACACTGAAGGTTAACAGCGCTGAAGCCCAGTGCCCCTCTTCATGCCTTGGGGCTGTTATTGGAGATGGAGGGGGGAAAGGAAGAAGGCATGGATTTTTAATCTGGTTAACCAGTGGCTCACCCTCAGACCAGAGCCAGCATCCCTTAAGGTCTCAGCTGTGAGATCCCAGGGTTTTGAGGGGGGGAGGTCTGGAAATGGAGACTTTATCGGAGTTGCGTGTGGTGAGACAGTCTCTCGGTGGTTTGCGTTGGAACCATGGTCTGGTGGTTTACCATCAGACCATGGCACCACGGTTACGGTTCTGTTCGTATAGGGTTGGTTAAACCTCTGGTGGAATCAATCAAACCAAAGCAGCTTAGGATCAACTTGGAATGGAAAAAGCAGGATGGTTTGAGTCATCCATTCATGTCAGTATTTGGTGTATGATCGTTTGGCCATTACACCTAACAGCAGCCACAGAACGGCTAAATTGGTGGTTGAAATGAGCAAGCCAAGCTATCGAACCGCATTTTCCCAAGTTGTTTGGAAACCCTTAGAGCGATGCAGGCATGAAAATGCAACTCAAATAGCGCTCTTCAGCAGTGACTCATGCTCGGCATAATTACAGCTTTTACAACCCTTTTGGACTAAGAGATCCTGTGTTTACACACAGCATACAGTGTTTGCTCAAAATCTCTTACTCCAAGTTCACCACACATCCACCAGTAACCATTGTGTGTGTGTCTGTGCGTGTGTGCGTGCGTGTGTACAAGTGCATGCTTTCACCCCTGTGTGTGTGTGTATCTGCGCGCATGCAAGGCTAAAGGCCAATAATAGTTTCAGCCTGTTTCCCATTTCCTCCTCAATCAGAGGGACCCCACAAACCCCTCTCCTTCACCCCTAACCTTCAGTAATTACAGCTGGAGATCATTGCCACATGCGTGTGTGTGTGTGTGTGTGTGTACACGTATGTGCCTGTTTAATGTTTCTGTGTTCCTATGTATTTATGCCTGTCTTGCGAGGTCAAGGAGATGTTATGTTCATTATGAGGAGTTTGACCTTTAAATCGTCCATCACGTTACCAGATTGCAAAACCCATGCCACAGGTCAAATCTGCTCACATATGAGAAATCACCTTCATTTCTGCTACAGCCCCCTGCAACATGCTACCTGGAGAACAACAACACACACACACACACAGCAACATGTCACAGATGACCTCATGCGGGTCATGTATTTCATTTTCCGTCATTACAATTCAATTTGAAGCGTCAATCGAGCCTGCCTACGCAAATAGCAACTTTAACTTGAAACTCACCCGTCGATTTTTCTTGGCGGAAACAATATGTATTTCAAACGTTTTGTGGAGAGGGATTTCTGCGTGAGGGAAGGCATGGAATATCCATTATCAGAATGAGATCATTGTGGCTGCAGGGTGATGTCTTTGGAACAGTGAGCGACCTCTGGGAGATGGTCCATTCTACCCTAAGGAAACCCAAAAAAGATGTGAAAAATCCCCTGCTATGGCGTGGTGGAACGAGATTGAGGCAGAAATGTGTGTGCTCACTATGCATGTGTGTTTCCCCGGGTGTGTAGCACGGATGGTTCTTTATTCTATAGAGGTTACCTAACGCCAGGGTTGACGTGCATGCAGGCACGCGGCATCACATTTCAAAAGAGTGCGGATGAGTTTTCAAGCATCTGCATCTTAAGTTGTACCACGGTCTCCAACACGGACAGACCAGAAGGCTGTCGTGCATGGCCAAGGGAGAGCTCACTCATCGTCCTCACAAACCTTTCCCTCACTCAGTCTCTCCGCACTGGGCACATGGGCCTCCTGTGGCTTTGGATTGGATTCATTATGAGCAAAGGGAGCCAAAGGCAAAAATAAACCAGACAACCGGACAAGAATACAGCAAAACAAAAGCGACAAACAATGCAAACGGAAGTGCAGAGCGAAAACATGAACAAAGCCACTTTGAGTCAGGAAGGGTCAAATCTGACAACAGCAAATAAGAATCATACACATAGTTGTCTAAAGAGAGTTGTTTTTAACTAAGTTTAGATCTACATGATTGAGTTCAAACGAGTTTCAGAGGGTCCTTTGCATGAATGTCCGCAGTATCTTTCGACGAGTTGAGCCGAGGCCAGAGCACAAAGGCAGTTGAAGCTGTCTCGTAAGGGTGGGGTATGTTTGAGTTATAATCCCTGCAGCCCGCCAGAAGTGTTGTGTTGGGTCAGGAACGTGGCCCAGCCCTGTGTTCTCCACAGGCTCAGCTATGTGGAACACAATCCCTTGGGCTGCAGGTGCAAGCAAGATTCTGGTTGGCTCCAGAATGGACTTAAAAGAGACGCACATGACCTAATGCGCAGAGATTTATGTTTCCTGTGAGGTCCCATTTTAGTTCTCAAAGGTGAATGTGATTTGCAGAGACATCTGTTTGAGTTGGATAGTCCTGGAGTGCATCGCACTGCATTCTTCACTTAATCACGTCCTAATAATAAAGGAGTATTATTGATACGTCAGCCTACTAAAATTGATTTCGCTTCATCAGCCAGGACATTTTAACCGTGGACAATTGGAGAAAATGCAAGCTTAGGTCGGATTAAATGGTCAAGATTACATTTGTGTGGATCTGCGATTCATCCTCCTGCTGGGAACATTTTGTTTTTCAAGTCGGGTCCAAACCAGTGCTTAAAAAGAAGTGCTGCATTTTCCTCTTTCCCCCAGAAGGCATGCCTTTGGGAGCACAGATTGTAATGCACCATTAAACCGCACACTGATTTCCACTTTATATTTCGGCTTCTAATGCTTGTCCCGAGAGCAGAAAGGCCCTTGTTTCTATTCTGAGTAATCTGTATTTTTGTGTTTCCCTCTGTGTTTGTGTGTCTGTGAGTTATAGCGGTAGTGAGTGGTAATGAATAGACTCTCAGTGATGAAACTTGCCACTCAAACCAGTCTTAAGAAAGCGTAGGAGATGAAGAATCATTGTCTTCAATTAAAACTACAGCAGAGACAATACTTATAATTGCTGAGAATAGAATAGAGGGCTCCCTGTTTAATTTGGGGCTGGTTGTGTTCCCGGTAGTTATCAACGTTGTGGTTGATTAAAAGAAGTTTGGGAAATGCCGCCCCTTCTCTTGCTGTTCTGTTCCGGATTCTTGGAAGGCTGAACTCTGTCATTCCGAGCCCAGGCACACATAAATATTTTTCTCACTGACAGGCCTGAAGATTTAACTTGTCGGCAGAGTTTATGAAGTCGTCTGTCTTCCTGCCTAGCTCCGCTGGCCGTGTTATTAAGGAGACCTGCTGGAGTTTGGAGGCCTCTCAGGTGCCTCGATGCGTCCTTTTTACCGCCTGTGCGTCCCAACAGCACCATTCAAGCAGCAGCACTGGTTGATGCAAGGGATGGATTAAACCTCCAAACCCACCCTTAAAAATGTTACCCTTTTCTGTGCTTGAGGCTGAAGCGACGACAATTTTAAATCACTTGTATTGTAATTAATTAATTATTATAAATTATTAAGGGGTGCAGAAATAACAGGTAGAGCAATAAATCCTCAAAGAAGGTGGGTCTGAAATCCAATTGTTTGGTTCATTGCTACAACATATATATATAATAAAATAATTAGAGTAAATAAATATTGTTGATGATTTATTTGAGTGGTGATGTTTTTCACAGCGGGAGCGTGGTGTTATGGGCATGGGAACCAGTTTGCTCTTGACGCAGGGGGGTCAGTATGACCCTCCTGCGTCCCAATAACCTATAAGGGCCCCAGTCCAGCCATATATCACTGCTCCTTCACCACACCATACACCACAGTGAACCATCACAAATCAATCCTGCTGTGGCATGAGGGAAAGCCTTTCTTAGTGTACACAGCCGGCCATAGCGAGCACTGTATCCTAGCCACACACACACACACACACACACACACACACACACACACACACACACACACACACACACACACACACACACACACACACACACACACACACACACACACGTAAGCAAGGGTGTAAGCAATGCGAACCACATATATAGTGTAACCTAACCACCCGATGGATATAAGCAAAGCTAGCCGCCGATACGGTATGAGCAAGATAACCACTGAATGGATGTATGCGAAGATGGGGAAGGCCCGACTATGGGTTTAATTGTGTGTGTGTGTGTGTGTGTGTGTGTGTGTGTGTGTGTGTGTGTGTGTGTGTGTGTGTGTGTGTGTGTGTGTGTGTGTGTGTGTGTGTGTGTGTGTGTGTGTGTGTGTGTGTGTGTGTGTGTGTGAGAGGTAGGTGCCCCACTTAGGCAAGCCCAGTCCGATAAGCCCGGACACGCCCCTGGTTACGAGGCTAGCGATGGACGATGGAGGCGGAGTCTAGAAGCAGCAACTGAATGGGATACAGACGGACTCGACTGAGACAGACCCTCTCAAAGAATGCAGTTGTCATAGATGTTACTTTGGGATCCCTTAGGTATACAAGGACATAAGACCCATATGTCTCTTCCTGAGAGCTCTCCACTGATTAAGCAGTGGTTCACACCTGATCTTTAGGTACTGGGTAATGTCACTGCAGAGAGCTCTTTAATTCAGTATTAATTCCCTAGATGGATGGGGATATGGATGATACAAACGAAATATCCTGCATAAAGTGACGTAGGGGGACTTAGGAGACTGAGATGTAAAGTGAATCGGAACAGAGTAAAAGAATGCAGGTCTCTGAAGGGTTTGAACAAATGGATGTTGACCACACGACCGCATCCCTGCTGTGCTTGCTACTGTTGACCGTCTTCAAACCGCGTTGGGTAAACACACTAAAGCACATTTGTGTTTGCTGTTTATCTCCGTACCGAAACAAGCCTGTGGGTGGATTGTTGGCCTTGTGGGTCCACCGTGTATGTAAGCAATCATGTTTTGCCTTCTATAAAGAGGTTGTGGAAGTGGGGAATGACTTCAGATAAACGGTGCGTCTTCATGTCAGCAGAATGTGTGCATCAGAGGGTTTTTTATACTGCATGTGCATGTTTGAACTTTTGCACGTATGTGTGAAATCATGTTAGGAAAGTGGAGGTTAAGAGGGGTCTCTCTCTCCCTCTCTCCCTCTCTTTTCTATGTGTGTGTGTGTGTCTCTCTCTCTCTCTCTCTTTGCCGTGTGTGTGTGTGTGTGTCTGTCTGTCTGTCTGTCTCTCTCTCATGTTCAAGACGGACGACATCACTTCATCTGGTGGTGAGTCTGGGGGGAAGGGGGGGGGGGGAGTGTGGGGTGCCGGCCGTTTGATTGGTCTGTAACGTACACAAACGTCTGCGCCATGCCATAAACACGTCTGGAGGGGAGGGGAGGGGAGGGGATGGGGTTGGTGTCTGGGGAATGGGGCAGGGGGGGGGGGGGGGGGGGGGGGGGGGGGGGAGGTCCTGTCAGGCAGGTGGTGAGAGCTGTGAGAGAGAGCAGAGGGCTCAAACTTCAGTACTTCAATAGCTGCCCCTCTTTCTCCTTCTCCTCCTCTCTCCTCTCCCCTTCTCCTCCTCTCTCCTATCCCCTTCTCCTCCTCTCTCCTATCCCCTTCTCCTCCTCTTTCCTATCCCTTTCTCCTCCTCTCTCCTCTCCCCTTCTCCTCCTCTTTCCTCTCCCTTTCTCCTCCTCTCTCCTATCCCCTTCTCCTCCTCTCTCCTCTCTCCTACCCCCTCCTCTCTCCTCTCTCCTACCCCCTTCTCCTCCTCTCTCCTACCCCCTTCTCCTCCTCTCTCCTCTCTCCTACCCCCTTCTCCTCCTCTCTCCTACCCCCTTCTCCTCCTCTGTTGATGAGAGAGTGCAAGCCTTCATATCCTCTCCCATTGACGCCTGCTGTCCTGGGGCAGCACTACTGCATTGCGAAGGACTTTGTATTCTAAAATACACAGCAACGTACTTTCCTAATATGTCTGACTCACACTCAACTCCCCCCCCCCCATCCTCTCTGGTTCTCCATTCGGCGCCCAGTGCCTCGTCACTCCCTCCCCCAGGCCTGTGTCACCCTCGCTGGGCTGAGGGGAACCAGACGCACAGGCAGCCTTGGCCGGACCGGCGAAGGTGAACTCAGAGCAATGCTATTTCAGCGGGGGAGGAGGACTGGCTTGCGAGTGTCGCGTGTGCCTGCTCATACGTGTGTGCGTGCGTGTGTGTATGTGTATGTGTGTGTTTGTTTGTGTGTGCGTGTGTGTGTGTGTGTGTGTTGTTCACACATCTGCTCCGTTTGTGTTTTAAAATTCCACAGTCCTGTAGCCGAGCGAGAACATACTGACATACTGATGGGTCGTAGGTCAGAGACGCTGCTGGCTGGAGAGGCAGGGTGCGGCCCGGGGCCTCAGACAGGGTCCGGGGCCGCAGGCAGGGCCCGGGGTACGGGGGCTAAGACAGCAGATGAAGAAGTGGAGGGGGAGGAGGAGGAGGTGGAGGAGGGGGAGGGGGAGGAGGAAGAACAGGAGGAGGAGGAGGGGGGGGAGGAGGAGGAGGAGGAGGAGGAGGAGGTGGAGGAGGGGGAGGAGGAGGAGGAGGAGGGGGAGGAGGGGGAGGGGGGGGAGGAGGAGGAGGAGGAGGAGGAGGAGGAGGGGGGGGAGGAGGAGAAAGAGGAGGAGGAGGAGGGGGAGGAGGTGGAGGAGGAGGGGGAAGGGGAGAGGAAGGTGGCGGATGAAGAGAAGGAGGAGGAGGAAGAAGAGGGGGAGTAGGAGGTGGAGGAGGATAAGGAGGAAGATGAGGCAGATAAGAGGAAGGGGGAGGACAAGGAGGAGGATATTGAGGAAGAGGAGAAGGAGGAGGAAGAAGAAGAGTGTTTTGGGGGTAGTGGGGTGTCCAGGAAATCAGTTGTGGCTGTGGTATTTCAACTTCTCCTCGCTCAGCTTCAAAACAAAGTGAGGGTTGGACAGAGCAACAGAGCTGGTCTGGCAGGGAGGGAGAGAGAGAGAGAGAGAGAGAGAGAGAGAGAGAGAGAGAGAGAGAGAGAGAGAGAGGGAGAGAGAGAGAGAGAGAGAGAGAGAGAGAGAGAGAGAGAGAGAGAGAGAGAGAGAGAGAGAGAGAGACGGAGACGGAGAGAGAGAAAGAGGCAGTAAAGGTTAAAAGGGGCACTGATTTCTACATCGGTCTCCATTTCACGCTGGGGCAACAGAACAGAGACAAAAAAGAAAATGCCACAACAAGGTTCAGCCCGTTGGTATGTGTTAACGTGCTAATGTGTATGCGTAAGTGTGTACACGTGAGTCAGTCCCACTGTGCATAATACGTACATAAGCATTTGCATATGTGTGCCCTGGCCTGCCTAGTGGAATAATGGGTTGATGTAAGACGTCCAGGGGCCGAGAGTGTGAGGCGAGGAGTGTGCTGCATGCATACTGTACACAGGGGGGTTGGTGTACTGTTTACCATCCTGGTCGTGTTGAAACAGCTGTGGTCTTGGAGATGCAGGGAGGGACGTCACCACGCATACCCACCGTCGAGCCCCCCTCAGATATTAAGACGTGGTCTGCTGGGGGAGGGAAGACGCACCGTACGCCATTCACAAGAGCCGTTTGCTCTTGTGAATCAGGGCTTCCTGTCACGCCCAGCAGTACTGTCTCAAAGGTATGTGCAAGGGTTGAATGTCACTGAATCGAGCAGACCCAGAAGAGCGATGTCTCTCCTGGGACACCGGAGGATAGGAGAGAGCCCGGAGAATTCTTGAAGCGGCATAGCGGGTCTCTGGACCAAGCTGACACCATTTTCACCTCATTGACTGACTGACCGAATGTAATGTTTAGACTCACTCGGTCCAGTTCTCCCCCAAAGTCAGACATATCTCAAACTTTTGTTTGACCCCTTGTGTGTGACAGTCTGGCTTTTTGCAGTCCTGAGACATGACTTCACTGACTTTGCTGCACGTTTGCTCCCAAAACAAATCCTGTTGCTGTTGGAATTGGAATTTAGCTAGCAAATGATCCGTGCCAGTTCTTCCTTTCACACAAGAGTGACTTGCTCAGTTCAAGGTCCTTCAGAGTACCATGATCATCCCTCATAATTAGGAACATGTGTCGCGATTCTATAGAGTCACAGGAAATTGCTACATACAAAACTCCCAAAAATGCAAAAAACAACAACCGTAAATCTGCTCCAACGGGCCACGTGTGGAAAGAACGGGCGTCAGGACCACTCGATTCTGAAGGTAGTGCTAATGAGTGGTCTGCTTCTTAGCCAGTCTGTCCGCCTCTTCTTTCTTGCCTGTTTCGATATTTGCGCACAATCCAAGTTTACTTTTCCCCGACTTAACTGTATAAAAACCGTCAAATGTGGTTGTTGACGATGTAGATGGTTAGATGGATGACACTTATTTTCTTTTATTGAAGTATAGTTAATGTTATCTTTACGACTGTAGCATACTGTGTGGGTTTTGTGTGAGTGAAAAACCATCAGATGCTATATTTACTATGCTTTATTGCAAGTCCCCCTTTTAGTTTTGTTTTTCTACATGAGCCTTATTGTGCTGTATTGTATTGTTTTCTGTTTGTCAAATGACCCAAATCCATGATGAATAAATGTTAAAAAAAAAATGAATGTAGTCGCAGACGTGGAAATACGATCGACTCGCCGAAACGTCAGCCAGACAGGGGTTAAAGGGAAGGTCTGTTGCCATAACAACAGCAGAACCGTTCTGTTGAGCGGGGTACCTCGGGGTTGGTTTCTGCGGGTTTCAATACCAACAGCTGCTATTTGCTTTAGGAGAGCTTCTTCGTCCAGCAAACCATTGTCTTCCAACAGATCACTGACCTTTGCAGTGCTTCTTTTCTACACATTTGCCAAGCTATCGTTTAGCGTGTTTGCAGTAATCCAGTGTTCAGTGCATGCCAGACCACAGGATTTTAAAGTCACTTCAATGAACGATGCTTCATTGTTTCACAGACAATGGATTGTCAGGCGGATTGGTACCGTGGATCTGTGATGCCTCGCTTTTGTTAAATGGAAGACAGGGCGTTCTATTGCGATGAAGCCTTTGATCATTTCAATAGGCGGAGTCGGATTGTGAATGACGAAATGCAAAAATGAGTTTAGCACAGCAAAATGGTTTCTATTATCGCCACTACTATTTGAATAATTAACATGTTGTAGTAGTTACTTATGCTATATAAATGATCTTACAAACCTTTTTCTCATTGTCTTATGAATAATTTAAAACTTCTTATTAATTGTTAACCAATGAGTATTCATTCAAGAACAATGATTTATAAATGCTGAATTCCGGAAGTAACTCACAACTACTTTGGTACTGCTTCAAAGCTGCATTTATTCTAAAGCTATACTGAAAAGGGTTCTGAAAAAAAAGAAATTCAAAGTCTCCAAGCGGTTGTTACCGCTTCTACCGCCGGATAAACTAACATGTGTTCAAGCAGTGATGTCTCCCATGATCCCACCGCCCGTCCTTATCTGAAGTAAGTCACCTAATGGCATTTCTCTCTCCCTGACAAGTCTCCCAAATAGAAGAAGCTGTTTCACACATCAGCTTCAAGGCTTCCTAAAATATACAGTTCAAGACCCTGCAGCTGACACTGCTGAACCCCCACCCCAGCCCCCCGACCAACCTCTCCCAGCATACTTCTTCTGCTGTAAATCCATTATATTTACACCACTGACACATGCACGCACACACCAAAACACAACCATAAATGTGCGCGCACGCACACACATATACACACACATAAATATGTCCGCAGGCACACACGCGCACATACACACATTTATATGCACACAAATAAACACACACACATAAACACTCACACACACACACACACATACACATTGTAGCTGGTGTTGAATGCTTTAACTAATGCCCATTGCAACAACATGTGTGTGTGTGTGTGTGTGTGTGTGTGTGTGTGTGTGGCAGATTGTGTGTAAATGTGTATGTAGGATCCAACGCTGGATTCGGAGCTCTCTGCTGGGCTATAACCTCAGCCAGATGTGGGCCTGACCCCCCAGGTCTCATCATCCCCCCTCTTCCCCCATCGTCCTGTCCTTCTCTCTCTCTCTCTCTCGCTCTCCCTCCTGCTCTCTTTCTCTTCCCAAAACTCTCTCTCTCTCTCTCTCTCTCTCTCTCTCTCTCTCTCTCTCTCTCTCTCCCTCTCTCTCTCTCTCTCTCTCTCTCTCTCTCTCTCTCTCTCTCTCTCTCTCTCCTTCTCCCGCTCTCTCTTCCCAAAACACTCTCTCTCTCTCTCTCTCTCTCTCTCTCTCCCTCTCTCTCTCTCTCTCTCTCTCTCTCTCTCTCTCTCTCTCTCTCTCTCTCTCTCTCTCTATCTCTCTCTCTCGCTCTCTCTCGCTCTCTCTCTGACTGTCTCCTATTCGCTCCGGATCTCCTGTCTCATTTTTGATGCTGACATTTCTCTCCAATTTAATCCTTGTCATATGGTCCTGGAAGGTATTTATATGCGAATACCTTCCTTCATGAAAGGCCACATGTGCATACATGCTTACACCAAGGGCTCTCGCTCTCCCACTCACTATTACATAAACACACACACACACACAAAGCCCCAGGCACATTTGAACGCACACACACTTGGACTACTTGTGTTCCATGTCGATATCAGGGTGGTAAAGAGGGATGTCACAGCCGATTGCCCACCTTAAGGGTGTTCCAGGAGGCCGTGCACAGCCAGACCACACCCATCACAAACAATCATTGTGTGGTGCCACATCCAAACGTGCGTGTTGGTGTGGGTTTGTTTACATCACACACAAATCCAAAACCTGCTCTGAAAGTTGCACTCTGGGCTTTGCTGAGCTTAGCTATTCATTGAACTGGGAGAACTGAGCATTCTTCAATCATGATGAAAGAATCAGTTGTTTTTAGACTACTTTATTGACTCTGCGTCAACAATTGAAGTGTACACTGTGCTTCATGTTAAGCAAAAGGTTCTATGTGTTCATGTGTGTGTGTGTGCGCTTGTGCGTGCATGCGTACGTGTGTGTGTGCGCGCGCGCGTGTGTGTGTGTGTGCAGTGCACGCATGCTTGTGAATAACTAAACTGGGTTGTTCTGGCATTTCTGAATCAACAGCACACTATAAATGTTGTTTACATCCTCTACAAGATGATCCAGAGGAAAAAAAAGGTCCTTGCTTTGAATGTCTTGTGATGCCCTCGGGATTTGGGTGACGAGGGTTTACTGGTTGAAGCATGGGTCATCTCTCTCTATGGTTTCACAGTGTTAGTCACTCTCCTTCAAGTGGGCTCAATA
>NC_079414.1:23656153-23672720 GCF_026213295.1 Gadus chalcogrammus | reverse complement strand
ACAAGAGTAAGTATCAATAAGTATCAATACAATAATTGAATACCAACCAGAAACAATTTGGCATTACGAGGAACTTAAAGCATTTGAGTCTCAACAGGACGTTAAATCTTTTCAACAGGCATCTATTTCTGGCTCTTAGCAAAAAGAACATTCAATGACCTCTTTCCACAAAACACCATAACGTCAGTTATTATTCTTAGGCCAAGACTGGCTGTGTGTGTGTGTGTGTGTGTGTGTGTGTGTGTGTGTGTGTGTGTGTGTGTGTGTGTGTGTGTGTGTGTCTGTGTGTGTGTGTGTGTGTGTGTGTGTGTGTGTGTGTGTGTGTGTGTGTGTGTGTGTGTGTGTGTGTGTGTCTGTGTGTGTGTGTGTGTGTGTGTGTGAGCGCGTGTGTGTGTGTGTGTGTGTGTTTGTTTGTTTAATGAGGTATTGGTCGATTTGTACGTCTGTAATGAACCCTGTGTTTTTCTAGTAGAACCTTGCTCAGCTAAATTATAAGCAGACATATAATGGTCGGAATTGTACCCTGATTACTGAGGGCTGATTTAAGGACATGCTGTGCAGCATCACTTAAATCCGCTTTGTTTCATTTCCAACAGATGAGAAAGCTTTACTGTTTACCAGAGAAACAGTCTCTCCTGTTGCAATGAAAGGAATACGCAGCCTTGTCCTCTACTTCTCTGATTAACTGTGTAAGCAAAACCAAAGAGCTTGAATGGTTTAGTGGTTCTTGTCTTCAGTTGTTCTGTTGTAGCTGAGGACCAATCATTTCCCGTGCATGGAGCAGGCAAGGTGGGGTATGTTTGGACAGTGGGGGATGGACATGATGCAATGTTGCTTGGTGTTAACAAAACCACACGAATATATTCATCAGGTTCACAAAGTTGCTTTAATACTGTTTTTTTTTTTTTTTAGAACTGCACATGCCATTCTCTAAAAAACTAATTTACAAAACATGTTTGCGTTGAACTTCTCAGACATAGAAAACTGAAAAACAAAAAAACAACAAATGTTTTCACAAAAAAATAAACACAGTTGGGGTCACAAGCCTGTTGAAAATATTCCAAATATTCCCTTGCCCCTTCGCTGTCCTCTTGCTATGTACAGAAATCATTCCAGTTCATAGGTGTATTAATGTATTTTATCAGGGCTGTGGACAGAAGCATACTGGAATACAGATGATTTGAGCAGATTTGTAGTGCTATGTTGTAGTGATGGACAGTACTAAGACACAAAACATCCAAACACATTCTCTCGGCAGTCGGCCTCTAAACCATAAGTTGAGAGTAAATCATCGCTATTTAAGAGGTTGGGATTCTGCGAAACCACACTAGCGGGTGAATACTGGATCGTGCACTTATTTTGTACTTTATATAGACTAGTTGGCTCGAAGCAAGCAAAACCATCTAAAAACACCCAATAACAGTATTCCTAGCGTGCGTGAAAGTCAAATATACACACGGAGCCAGTAAACACACAAAAAGACTGGACAAACAGAAATCAAAATAAAGTAATGACCAAAAAGCAAGAACGATTCTTAAGAGGTTATATTTAGTAGTCCCATGAGGAATTTACTGCACACAAGTCACTGAAAATTTATATTGGAACTATTTGAACTCAAACTTTTAGATCCTTTGGGTTTTAAGATCCTTTGGATTGAAAACGCTATGAAATCAGTTTCGGATTTTACAAGTAAAAAGCAAGTAATCATCTGTGGTTTACCATATAAACAGGGACCTGATGGTGGGTTGGCTGACGTTGAAGAGAGAATAACTTATTTCTATTTCTCAAACTAAATGTGTCCATGGGGTGAGCCTCAGGCCAAAGTATTTCGGACGTTTCATCGCAAAATCACTGTTCTTCTTGAACGCTTTGTGGCTCATATATCTTTAGCTTTGCTGAAGGCAGCATGCATTCTTAGAGAAACAAGCCTGACAAAACTTTTATAAGCCCTAAGCTCATGGTGAAATACTTAAAACATGCCTTAAAATTGGCACTACTAATTACGCAATCTTTGTTAATACTAACAAATGCATGAACAGTACCAAATCAAAATAAACAAAATGGGGTACAAAAAGAGGATGACCACAACAACAAAATTGCTTTCCTATATTATTGTAGAACAGAAATAAGCACATCAAATTGTTAATTTCAATGTCTCTTAAATTAGTCAATTTTGCTTTCACAGCAACCTCAATGCCAAATGTGATATCAAATTTTGGGTGGGATAGTTTTAAAACAGAACAATCTGAATTAGTACCTACTGCTTCTATCTGTTGTCATTCAGTTTTCTGTTAGCTAAAACGTAATACCAATCAATTCATATAGTATAGGGTTAACCCAAAATGGGATACCAATTAATGTTTAAAACAATGGGATGTATGTGATTGAAGTATTATTTTCACCAGTCCTAGGATCCCTGGGGAGCGGAGAAGTGAAGTGCTTTCAGTGCAAGTCTCTCCATGGTTTCCTAAAGCCGTTTTCAAATCGTTGGTTTGCAGAGGAGCTGGAGCCCAACCAAGCGCTCAGAGCTTAGACTGTGCAGTGCTAGTCCATTGGCAGGTCCAACATGCCAATCACACCACTTGTCATTATCATCCAACCCACAGCAAGCCGTTGGATGTTAAATCCCAAGGCAACAAGTAACCTCCACATGGAGAAGACCCTTAATGGGGGTTAACACCAGGTCTGCAGTGTGGTGATTGATGATGTGTTACAGCCTATTTTTTTTGTTCAAGATCCATTCATTTACATTTGCTTCAGATATGCAACATCCCACATCGGATCTCCTTATTCCAGCAGGAAGATTGTAACACGATTGTAGGATTATCTTTTCAAATGAACAACAAACAGAAGTCAAAGAGTCTTTGTGGTGTCAATGCAAAAAGGCACTTCCGTCCTCAGTCTGGCCCTGTGCGTAGACTCTCGCTGGGCATTGCACTGACGTTGAGGATTTTATACCCAACCCCAAACACGAAATGTAATGTCCCTTTATTGTTTTTACATCGGTTTAGAAAGGAAAACATTTTTCTTATATTTTTTAATAATATATATTGTATTTTGTACTGGATATCTCCACTTCTATGTCTACCACCCAGCAACATACCAGCATTCAACATGTTCTCATTGGGCAAGCCCACTCTATTTGACATCTTTTGACATCAACGACCTAACCTATATCCTAGAAATAAGAGGGTTTTGAAGCTGCTACATTGTTATTCGATGCACTGTGTCCTTGCATTAGCGGGACCTCATATTCCAAAACCCCATTTTGTTGCGAGGAGGCAGGCGAATGGGGCGTTTGGCTGCCATCAATCTCTGGTAGTTTTTGTGGAAGAGTCCCATTTCCGCGACTCTCCAGGCCGGCTTTCACCGCCTCCAGTTCAGCGGGGTCCAGTTCCGTGGGCCCCAGCTCCAGCTCTATGCCCGCCTTCGTCTGCCTCCTCTTCCGCAGGCAGATGATGGCCCCGGCTACTATAGACACCCCGAGAACAAGGGCCAGGGCGGCGACAGCGGGGAACAGAGTGTAGGTCAGCTGGCTCTGGGTCTCCACCCTGGGCTCTGAAGACGTAGGTTGGAGACCGGCGGTGCGAGCCTCCGTACACAGCCCCGTCTCCGCCGAGCCGTTAGCCCGGGAGCTGACCCTTTCGCCCAGGGGGCTGGCGCAGACCGAGTAGGTGCAGTTGGGCCTGAGGCCACGCAGGGTGTACTCTGGGTAGTTTGCCGGCACACTGATGACCATAGGGCGGCGGTCGGGTCCGGAGAGGTTGCGATAGGTCAGACGTATCCCTCGAATGTGGGGCCTCGTCTCGATGAAGCGATGCAGGTCCAGAAGAATCGAGGTGGACGTCACCGTACGTGATATGATGGCGTCAGGTTCGGAGGTCGCCACTGGATCCATCAGAGGAAACTCTGTGACCAGAGATTTAGGTGGAACAAAGACCTCGTCCATATTCTCACAGTAAAGACCGTATGTGCCTCTGGGACAAGTGCAGGCCAGTTGCCCAAGGGGATCAAAATGGCAGGTTCCCCCATTAAGGCAGATGTTACCCGGGCAAATGTGTTGCTCTCGCTCCCTGCTGCTGGCACTAGGTGAAACTGGAGGTTCAATGAGACGTGGATGATGGTTTGGATTGAAATAGTTTGGCTCCTCGCTGGACGGGGGAGGAGGGATGGCATTAGTATTGGTGGCTTCTGGAGCCGTGCTGGGAGAAAAAGGTACAGCAGTGCTTTCAATGGGATAGCCACCAACCACTGTGGTGGTGGATGGACATCCAAAGTCATGGTACTCCAGCTCGGACAGCTTCTTCCTAGCGTTGACCAGGGGGAAGTGGCATCTGGTTTCCTCAGGTCGTCCCAGAACAATATTTCTTTCTCGAAGCCATACGGGAAACCAGGCCAGCGGACAGAGGCAGTTAAACGGATTCTTGGCTACTGTCAGGTGGCTCAACTTAGGGAAGCTCTGGAAAAAGCCCTCGGTGAATCCTGGGAGGCTGAGGCCACTTAGGTCAAGCTTCTGAAGCCCCACCATCTTTTGGCAGATGTCCATCTTGAGCACCCTGATTGGGTTGTTGGCCAGGTCGAGACTGATCAGCATCTTCAGGGACTTCAAAGCCACGGGAAGCTCAAACAGCTGGTTGGAGGAGATGTCCAGATCATGCAGGTTCTTGAAGGAGGCCATCAGCTCCTCATCCAGGGACGTGAGCCCCAGGGATACAATTTTTAGGGCCTCCAAATTCGGGGTCTGGAGGTCTGCGGGTCCCAGGGCTGGGATCCTGTTGAAGCTGAGGTCGAGCAGCAGAAGCCTGGGGAGACGCAGTAAGGGCAACGTGGTGAGTCGGTTCTTCTGGAGCTTGAGCTCAAGCAACCTCCCCAGGCCTTCGAAGGCGTCTGCCTGGATGCTCTGGATGCGGTTGGAGTATAGATAAAGCCTCTCCAGCTGATGGAGGCCAGAGAACATGCCCTTGGAAATATTGGTGATGTGATTTGAAGAAAGGTCCAGGTTTTTCAGTTCGGACAGCGGCTCAAACACTCCGTCTGGAACCTGGGTGAGCTCATTCTGGCTCAGGTCTAGCATATCTAGCTGTTCCAAGCCAGAGAAGTTATCCTGTGCCAGAGTACTGATGCCGTTCTGGAAGATGTAGAGCTTCTTGGTGTCAGCGGGCACTCCGCTCGGCACCTTGGTGGACGAACGGCCGATGCAGAAGATGACGCTGTTGTCTTGGCAGTTGCAGTACAGGGGGCAGTCCCTGGACGACGCCAGCCTGAAGGAGAGGAGGAAGAGGAGGGCAACCGGGGGCAGCAGCGTCATGGCGGACATCTGGAACACAGAGAGAGGGAGAGAGAGAGAGAGAGAGAGAGAGAGAGAGAGAGAGAGAGAGAGAGAGAGAGAGAGAGAGAGAGAGAGGTTGATTACAATGTCTCAATACATTACAAATCATAGGATGCTGTGCTTCAAGTATCTTTAAGATTGAATTTGACTGTTGAGATTTCTTTCCATGTAGCTTTTTCATGCTTTGCTTTTTCCTTCGGCACTTTAGTTTTAAATGGCCCATTTTGGCACTTGAAATGGCCAATGTTGATTTTTCCTTCAATAAGTGATATGATGTAACAACAATTTCAATCTCGTACGCATGAGAGACTTATGCGATGACACGAGGCTTAGTGTAAGGACTCTAGGGAGCCGGTCTCTCTCACTCGTTAGAGAAATACTCAATGAGTTTTGTTTAGATTACTTTTCTTCATCCAAACCCTGAAAGCCCACCCAGGGTGACCCATCGTGGGGTGAATGTGAAGCACGTTCTGCCTCTTCTCTGGGCTAAAGGTCCAGTAAAAAGCCACTGAAGAGCATTCTGGCTCAACTGGGCTGGACATCCTCAGCCCCCAGTCTACTCATACAAAGACAAATCAAGAGCCTACCCACACACACACACACACACTCACACTCACACTCACACTCACACTCACACTCACACTCACACTCATACTCATACTCATACTCATACTCATACTCATACTCATACTCACACTCACACACACTCACACTCACGCTCACAAACACACACACAGGCATACGCACACACACACACACACACACACACACACACACACACACACACACACACACACACACACACACACACACACACACACACACACACACACACACACACACACACACACACACACACACACAAACAAACACATACACAAACCCGAACACACACACACACACTGGTTTGAGAGTGAAAAAACATTTACAGTAGAGGATGTTATCACATAAATACACAAAAATTCCAGAAACCTGCCTGGGTTTTGGTTTGATTGATTTCAGTTGGGGAAAAAATAAACAGGCCCGGTTTTGGATTTCTTCCGAATAGCTTTTAACTGAGGCTAAGAAGATCCCGACATCCAGTGAGGGCGTCAAGCGGCCAACTGTTCAAACAGCCCCTGACCCCGTATGACTACATGGAACGCCGGCTAAACCCAGGCACGGATTACATCTCCTTTGAAGACGGGATTGGATGGTAGTCCTACATCCGCGGGTTAGGTGGTTAAAAAGCATTGGAAAAATAAACTGAAAATTAACCCCAATCTTTATTTTTTCTTAACCTGCCTCACGATCCTCGTTCCCCACCCAACACCTAATTCCTCCCCTCCCATCTCTCCCCCTTTCCCCTCGTCTCTCCTAACACCACTCCATTCTACTTCCTTCCCCCTCCCTCGCTCCGCCTCCCCCTCTGGCTACCCAGGTGCCTCACTAGTCTGCGCCCCCAGACCCTCTTCTTGGGGACCTGCTGGGGCTCTCCCGGAGCTCCAGCAGGCAGCTTGAGCGCCGGCCTGCTGAGAAAGGGGAGATTTATGGGCCGAGGAGTACTGGTCTCCGGGGTCGGATAAATACTAGGATTCACTCAACGCAGTGAGAGGGAGACGTAATCAGAGGCACGCCCTAACCTTTCTTCTCCTCCACACGCACATCACATCAAACCTTTTACCTTTAGTTCTGTTTTACATTTCACTTTATTTCCTTAACTGCCACTAACAATCCACCCTTTTCTCTTTCAGAGGCGAAAGGAGTTTTCTTATTCAATCAGTTGGCAACTGCATTCAAGTTCGCCAGTGTTTAGCTTGTTTGATAGCCTCCAAGTCAAATAAAAATGATTATATTTTTGTGATTACAGTTTTGGCTGTGTTGGGCTAATTTTGAGGCATGCTACATATTTGGTCTAAATTAAAAAAACATCCTTTATATTTTGCGTTTCCTATATTAAATCAAACAATCAAATGACAGACTAATGCAACTTGTTGCAGAGAAATGTCCACTGCACTACAATTTCCCAGAAAAGTGAAATCTATGCCCAGGGACATTCCAACTCAGACACCTGAAATCATCTGTTGAGTGTTCATAAATCAAACACAGTCATAATTTATCCCCCCCAGCTCTCTCTCTCTCTCTCTCTCTCTCTCTCTCTCTCTCTCTCTCTCTCTCTCTCTCTCTCTCTCTCTCTCTCTCTCTCTCTCTCTCTCTCTCTCTCTCTCTCTCTCTCTCTCTCTCTCTCGTCAGTGAACCCCAGTCCATGCAGACAATCCCCGACACTCTCTCTCCCCAAGAGTCTTGGGGAATTAAGATGTTTGCTTGAGGCCAGAAGTGTACATTTCATAAAACAATCTGCTATCAGCAAACACCACACTCTACAAAGTTCAAATTTCAATGTGCAACATGCACACACACACATATACACACAAACACACACACACACACACACACACACACACACACACACACACACACACACACACACACACACACACACACACACACACACACACACACACACACACACACACACACACACACACACACACACACACACACACTGACACAAACAAACATGCAAGCAAGCATTTTGTCCTTTTTTATAAACACAAGTGTGCACAGTTGAATGCCACAAGGCATCAAACGGCATTCAATCTATTATCAAAGCAAAGTGCTATTCTAAAAGCTATTGTGTAAGCCCTGCAGCCAACCTGCAGCTCTCTCAGGTTAATCCTGCATAACAGGATCAGCACAGAGGAGAGGAGCACGGTTCGTCATAACTCTGACAGCACTCCAACGTTTCTGGCAGGGGGAGGAGAGGGCAAGAGGCCCCATGAATGAAAGTGGTGTGTTCTTGTGACAGTAGGAGTGTAAAGAAATGTGAAAGGCAAGGTGAAGGTGCACGAGAAAATGTCAGGGAACACAGTGGTGAGAGTGGGGGAGTGGGGTAGAGAGAGAGAGAGAGAGAGAGAGAGAGAGAGAGAGAGAGAGAGAGAGAGAGAGAGAGAGAGAGAGAGAGAGAGAGAGAGAGAGAGAGAGAGAGAGAGAGAGAGAGAGAGAGAGAGAGAGAGAGAGAGAGAGAGAGAGAGAGAGAATATCCGGTTTGTCTTGTTGAATAAATTGATTCATGGATACGATGTGTAAAAAGGTGTAGTCTTGTTCACATACCTGTAGGCTCAAACAGTGCTTTGTGGACAAGACATTTGATTTTACAAAAACGTTAAAGTTGTGCCAGAACTAGTCCTCATATCAGACATCTGGGTCCTGTTACGATGTCCCTATTCTTTTAAATCAAGCCTGCAATGTTTATTCCACAGAGACACCAAACTATGAAAATGATGCACAAGGTTATAAAAGGAATTCAACACGTGAACACACGCACACACACACACACACACACACACAAGCGCACACAAGCGTGTCTCTCTAATTCCCTGTGACAACTCTTGACCTAGGTTCCGTGGGCCCAGCGAATTCATCTCCAACACATTCCAGCACAACCACAGCCGCATGGCGTCCCCAGCAAGCCAGCCCACAATGCACCTCATCTGACGCAGCACGCACAGCACGCACAGCCACACTAACAGCGACAACAAACACAGTGGGCAGCACTCAAACACACATGCAAGTCACACACACACACACACACACACACACACACACACACACACACACACACACACACACACACACACACACACACACACACACACACACACACACACACACACACACACACACGAAGTAATAGGCACATGCAGACATAGTTACGCCCTGAATAGAACACAGAGGTCCTTCTCTACCCGGCTCTGCATGCCTCACCCGTACCTGAACCGTGACGCCTGACCTGACCTGATAAACACCAGACCTTTCCTGACCTCATCACCACCAGTACCTTAACCTGCAGCCTGTCCCGACCTCAACATCAACCCGACCCTGGTCCTCTGCCCTAGACGTGCGTAGTGAAGTGAATGTCCGCACTTTGAATGTAAAACCTCATCTTCTCACCCTCATGAGCCCAAGCAAGGATGAGGACTAGCAAGCCTTTGGCCATGCACGCAAATAGAACATGCTTTCCATCCTTCATAATCATCTGCTGTTGCCTTGAGTAAAACAGGTCCTGTCAGACTCTAATTGAAGTACTTTGCATATAAAGAAACAAAGAAATATAATGGCGACTGGCGCATTACCAAAATAAAAACCGCTGTTGATGACGCGTACACAATGACAGCATGAAAGGTGTGCTATAGAAGCGTGGGTGTCAGCGTGGGTGGGATTCATTCCAAAATGTCTCCAAGGATTACAGGCACGAGGGAGTCAACGCCCGGCCTGCTGTCTTTTCCACAACAATTCATACACTGAGCTACACCTTGAATCTCATTGGATGAGCAGGGAACCGGACATATAGATGGAGGGAGGGAGGGAGGGAAGGAGGGAGGGAGGGAAGGAGGGAGGGAGGGAGCAATAGATGGACAGATGGGAAAGGGATATTAATTACTTTTGCAATTCACATTGGTCCCCTATTGGAAAGTTTGCTACACTCCAATAGAGTAGAAAAAACAGGATGTGTGTTCAATTCTGAAAAAACTCAGTGGGTTCATCGCGCGATCTATGCTCCACAGATCGGCTTGTATATTTGTGTTATAGATCACAAGCTAGTGCACATTTTGTGACATGGTGTGCAGAAGCATGAAATGAAAGCTGTTTACAACATTGCTGGCTCCGGCGTATATGCGTAGGATTTGGACAAACCACGCAGAAGCATGTTGAGCCCTTCAGTCAGCTATGATCAGGATCCCAGACATGCTGCTGCGATGGAGAGCACGCACTCATGCATTTAGGGGCACGATCCCTGTCAAGTCAAGGTAAATGTGCAGAGCGCTTAATCCCAGCTAAAGTCTCAGAGGGTTTTACAGGCCCACGTTATAAGACACCTCCCGGACTGTAAGCCCTCTGTCGGGCAAGGAACAAACGTCACGAAAATAAAATATACAGAGAATACCAACGCTGTTTATAATAACCGTTGATTAGTAATGAGGTCTTCTTGTGTCGGTTTGGGGAAACGAAGCATTCAACCGAGGAAGATAGACAGACGCTCTCTTCAGCGCTTCAAATCTCACCATACTAGTTTGCCTCTCCACCTTAACCCCGGGCAAATGCACATTGTGGAGAGCCATATCTACATCTCAGTATGTAAGTTAGTAATATAAATAGGCCAGAGAGAAAGAGACAAGAGGGAGAGAAAGAGAGGGGTAAACGGAGAGAATAAGGGTTATTTAATCTGTCAGAGAGCAGAAAGGTTAGGGGTTAGATGAGTGCATGGACAACCTCAGGATCCGCGTTCTGGCCCTGTATGGCTGTATTAGCTGCCTTCTGGCCTGAGTGGTTGTTACAAGAAAAGGCAGAGTTGCTCTGAAGGTCTCCACTGAAGTGGGCAGACATGATGTCAATATATGTTGTAACTGTATAATATACGTACACTTTTCTTAAGGTGTCTCTAACACAAGTACAGACGCACAGAAGCACACACACACACACACACACACACACACACACACACACACCAACCTGTACGCATGCACTCAAACAGAGGGTTATACAACTTCTTTCTTATATACACACACACAAAGCATGTGTGTGTGTGTGTGTGTGTGTGTGTGTGTGTGTGTGTGTGTGTGTGTGTGTGTGTGTGTGTGTGTGTGTGTGTGTGTGTGTGTGTGTGTGTGTGTGCGTGCGTGCGTGCGTGCGTGCGTGCGTGCGTGCGTGCGTGCGTGCGTGCGTGCGTGCGTGCGTGCGTGCGTGCGTGCGTGCGTGCGTGCGTGCGTGCGTGCGTGCGTGCGTGCGTGCGTGCGTGCGTGCGTGCGTGCGTGCGTGCGTGCGTGCGTGCGTGCGTGCGTGCGTGCGTGCGTGCGTGCGTGCGTGCGTGCGTGCGTGCGTGCGTGCGTGCGTGTGTGTGTGTGTGTGTGTGTGTGTGTGTGTGTGTGTGCCTGTGTCATTAAAGCCCTGCTGTGTAATCACCTCATTAACCCTGTATCAGGTCAGAGAGTGTGGAAGGATTTACTGCAGTGATGGGGCTCCTGAGGTCCCACATGAAGGGGCAGGGAACCAAAACATCCAACTGAACCTCTGGTAAACGACGAAGGTCTATACATGTTACATACAATCACATTTTCACACAGAGCACACGTTTGGGTGTGCGTCTGTATGTGTATCTGTGTCTTAGTGTGTGTCTTGGGAGAAGATCAGACAGACTTGGTTGTGTCTTGTTTGCTGAGCCGTTGCTGTTAGAATTGTAACTCCTGTGTGTACTCACACCCCTGACACATATTTTCGAGTGAACACAGACGTCACTCGTCTCCACTGCTTGGGGGGGGGGGGGGGGGCAGACGGAGCTGTGCGGGTGTTTCTTTGCTGGGATGAAACCCTGAGGGTGAAACCAGGTTCACAACCCCCAGAACAAAGGCTTCATTCACAGCAGGACTTTGAACCCCATGTGGAGACCATCCAACGCGTTCCTTCTCAATCAAACTGAGGCTCTAATGGAAAAACACGCTTTACGTACAAATGTAATCCAAGGGATTTGAGGGTCTGGTTAAAGCATCTTTCAACCCAGGGGGTAACCCCGAAGGTATGAATAGAGATTTCTGCCGACTTGGTTTGGTTCTTAGGTCCATCACCGTTTTCGCCCATGGACCTACAAAAAACGTCCGTGGCTGTGGAGTAAGGTGAGCGTGCTAGCTCGGCTAGCTCGTAGCCTAGCCCCCTCTTGCTAGCCCCCTCGGCCCAGATGTGCTACACATCTGATGTGCTACACATCTGGGCCGAGCTCCTCGTTCAGACAGCCCAGCGATCTCCAGGGCACAACAGGAAATAGCTCCATGAAGCCGTCCCCTCAGAAAGAAAATCATTGCACTTCTGACCAATAACTAATTACAGCCAACGCTTTTTAAACGTGCCGGGGAACGCCAATAGTGGCCTTCTCTCCCAAGTCCCATCCCAGGGCAGCAGCAATATTTTCACACATATTGGTCCCCGTGTGCAGAAGACCAGCGGCGTTTAGGATGGAGTGTGTGGGGACGGGGGGGGGGGGGGGGGGAAGGAGACCCTTTGCCTCTGGGGCGTAACAGGACACCAGGGACCGGGGGGGGGGGGGGGGGGGGGGGGCGGCAGCCATGACACGCTCCGACGGAGAGCGGGCTCCTGACACGCCGCCTCAGGGAGAGGACGAGTTCAGTGTGTGCACCGAAAGGCTGCACACACTGAACTCTTCCTTTCACTGACGGGAGGGGGGGAAACGCGCGTGGGCCAACAATGGAAGGTAACATTCCTGACGAGAGATGGGTGTGAGTTTGTTCCACCTTCTCATCCGTGGAATTTATAATCCCGCCGCCATCCACTGTGGAATTCCTATTTTTGTAAGTCAATAATTACAACTTTTTGGTTTGCTGATACAAGAGCAGTATAGTCGTGAAGTATTGCAGGCTACCAACACTAACTACTACTAACTAACTACCAACTAAGACTTTAAGAGATTCAGTCCCCTTAGAAGCATGAATAAAAAGTTTAACCATCGGATAAATGTGAGTTTGAGGCCCAAACCGAAGGTAAATGAGTTCAAATGCTGCGGTAGATCCGTCTAATCCACAAACTAAATCAAGAGGAGATAATCAATCAAGGAGTCACACATGAGACCGACTCTAGTGTGATTGATGAGGTGATGCGCTCATGCGACTGGCTTTCCGTCACTGTGAGCTACAAGACCGTGAGGGCAGGCTGCTCTCTGCCACAGACCTGCACATCACAAGTGTGAATTCTGAATTAAAGAGCAGACAGATGAATTGTCGCAGTCACATGAACACACGCACAGAGCTATGCATGACCAATGAAATGTCTCACAGGGCGATTTGTTAACCTCGGAACACGCTACTTCTGTTTGCGTATAACTTATTAAATGATATTACATTAGCATAAAGTAAGGTCAAGTATTTTTCAAAGCTTCATCTATCTAGCATTTTACAATGAAATTGCATATAGGGCTTGTACATTAGAATACATCAAGGGATTTATTGTCGGCTCATTTGGTGAGGCTCAGCGAGAGATGCAGTACTGGTAAATCTGGTAAAACACTTAAATACTATATCCTAGGCTAATCAAAACTTTGTTCCACCACGACTCTGTGAAACACTGCGGCAGCATCAAACACAACAACCTCTCCCCATAATGACTAATAATTACTAAACAATGACGAAAAACTATTACCACCATTAACCTCCCTGCGCTCCTATACTTCCGTAGTGGAGGACCAACGCCCGCCCCTACAGTCTCCTCCATTATATATAACATGCTCCATCTGTCTGGGAGCGTTGACCTCATCCCGAGGCCCCGGGGCCCGCCCGCAGCCTGCTTGTCTTGGGCTACACGGCTGGGCCCCGCCGGCCGATGCTGGAGGAATGTCTGCTGCTCGTTGTCGCAGAACGCTCCAGAATGACCCCAGAGATGACATGCACGAGGGAGTCAACCCCCGGCCTGCTGTCTTTTCCACAACAATTCGTTGCTTTGGCATTTAAATGTAGTTCCCCCTGCGCCCACGCTACACTGAGCCATACCTTGCCTCGTATAAGATGAGCAGAGAACGGGACATATAGAGGGAGGGAGGGAGGGAGAGAGGGAGAGTGGGAGGGAGGAAGGGAGGGAGGGAGGAATAGACGGACGGATGGAAAAAGGGATATTAATTGTTTTGTTTGTTCCACTGCGATTCACGAGAGTCCTTCTGTTCTGGATGCGGTGCGCTTATGAATGCTTTGAGTGGTTTTACTTGACATGCCCCCCCCCCCCCCCCCCCCCCCCGCACACGTGGGAGCATGTACACAACTTGCACACTCTGCTGCAGACTCTTCCTCACTACGCCGGTGTGTCTGCCTGAGCCCCTTTGATGTGGCTGTGAGCTCTCGATCCCGAACAAAGGCACCCAAATAAAAAAAGCACTGTCTCGCCGTAGCCGCGGCTCCAGGCAGAAACCAGGGTTGGGTTCTTGTTTCTAAAGTGCGAATCAGTATCCGCTGAATTCATGTTTTCTTAGAGAGGGGAAGTCTAATCCTGTTCACCGCCTGTTGGCCCTCTCCCATCCGAGGCCGAGACCTCCGTGGTGGCCCAGGCCAGCGTAAGATGAGCACGTTTGTTGTGTGTCATGCTTCCCGTCTTTGTTTTGTTCACACATGTCGCCGACGTGATCGCAGGGGATATAATGTGAAACCATGTGAGCCATCTCTATCTCTCTCAGCCTTTCTCTCTGTCTCTCACACACGCCAACGCACAAGCATGCACACGCACACACACACACACACACACACACACACACACACACACACACACACACACACACACACACACACACACACACACACACAAAAGTAGTAAAATGTAACAGTTATCTATTGTTGTCTATAAAGTTGGAGAGATCCTGTCCTTTACCCCTGCTGGAGAGTGGCATGTGTGTGTGTGTGTGTGTGTGTGTGTGTGTGTGTGTGTGTGTGTGTGTGTGTGTGTGTGTGTGTGTGTGTGTGTGTGTGTGTGTGTGTGTGTGTGTGTGTGTGTGTGTGTGTGTGTGTGTGTGTGTGTGTGTGCGTGTTTTTTGTGTCTGTGTGTGTTTGTATGTTTGTGTGCGTAACATAAACAAACATAAAATAAGGTAAAATGCTGATGGACCTTCTGCAAGCCAAAACCAGACACTAAAAGTCATACCTGCTCACACACATCGTACACTGAATTCCAGTTCCACATGCGAGTGTCGACCCATGTTGTGAAACACCTCAGGCCCCTCCGTACACGGTCGGTTCTGTTCAGTTCACAACCAAGACACAAGGCCCCGCTCAGACCATTCCAACCCTGCGCGTGTCTCACTGCTTACTTGTCGCGGGGAACCAAGGCAGCGAAAGCGAGGGCACAGCACCCCTGACGCAGGCAACAAAGAGAAACAAGCTTGGGGAATTCAGGAACACACGTCCACAGTAACTCGTGGTCGGATCGTTTTCAGAGTCGCTCAGTCGTCGTCTCTCATCACCCTTTGTGCCTTCAGGTTGTACGGGCTGCACAGGTCCAGACGCAGGGGGCCCTTTGAAGCCTCTCTGGGGCCCCACAACACCCCCAGGTGTGTGTGTGTGTGTGTGTGTGACACACACACAGGTAAACTCCTTGCCCTCAGGTGGTGGATATCATTGATTACACTTAAAAACATGAGCCCTCGAGTTTAATAACCCTAACCCTAACTATTATGGTTATCGTGATTATACTTTGTTAGCCATCGCAGTATTTCATTTAAAGTGACAATCTTCAAATCTTTAAAGTTTCAAAGATTTGCTCCGTCAGATGCAATGCACGCAGTGCTTTCAGCTGTCAGCCCAAGCTGTTCAGTCGATCAGGGTTCTGACTGGTGTGTTCGACCAGGCCTGTCCATTGTGAACCCTTAATGCAACAGTAAGGCAAACATCTGGAAACAGATTTTCGCCCCCAGTCCTTTGTACTGGTTCATACATTAACACTGTGTGTGTGTGTGTGTGTGTGTGTGTGTGTGTGTGTGTGTGTGTGTGTGTGTGTGTGTGTGTGTGTGTGTGTGTGTGTGTGTGTGTGTGTGTGTGTGTGTGTGTGTGTGTGTGTGTGCGTGTCTGCATGTGTGTATGTGTACACATACATGGGTGTGTGTCACAGTTGCTACCTTGTTACCCCTGACTGCACTGCAGCAAAGAAGCTGATTTGGGGGGGGGGGGTGTTGGCCCAGGACTTAAAGACACGCTCCACTGGTTAGCCAAGGAGGACTGACCCCCTCAAGCCCCTCTTTGGTCAGGGATTAGACACTACGTTTCCTCCAAGTTAAAGGCGGTACGGAGAGCATTTTTTAATTGGCATTGTTCGAAGCAATTATTTTCAAACTTGTTCAAACTTATGTAAAATGTACAAATTGTAAGAAGACAGATCCTCTGCAGTGATGCATGTTGGAGTCCTGTTACATTTTAATTAAATGATGTAATCCGTGAGGCTGAACACTTTCATTATTCACACTCACTAAAACTGCGGTCCCATTTGACTACTACATAGTATACTACTGCTATGTATCTACTATCTATAACAACTACATAGCAGATGTAGATAGTAGATACATAGTAGTAGGGTACTTTGGCCGACAATAATATTGCAAATAATTGCAAATACGACAGTTGGATTTGCTAATGCATCAACGGCGATGACAGCCATAGTGGT
>NC_079414.1:23601153-23648653 GCF_026213295.1 Gadus chalcogrammus | reverse complement strand
GCAGAGAAGAGATACAGAGAGCCAGACGGACTGAAAGACCAAAAGACCGACCGACAGACAGACCGACCGACAGACAGACCGACGGACAAACAGACGGACAGACAGACAGACAGACAGACAGACAGACAGACAGACAGACAGACAGACAGACAGACAGACAGACAGACAGACAGACAGACGGACAGACGGACAGACGGACAGACGGACAGACGGACAGACAGACGGACAGACAGACGGACAGACAGAAACACAGGCACAGTACAGACAGATGCTGACGGAAAAATAGTCTCAATCCGGTGCTTTCCTATTGGCATGCCCCATTGTACAATTTTGTTCAGTAATATCCTGACCAGAACGGTTGCAAGTTGGTACTTGCCTAGATTCACGTCAGAGGGCAGTTGGGCAGTAAGCAACTGAAACTATTAGCTAGCTAATAAAAAATAAATAATAATAATAAAAATCCTACTTTTGTCAGTGATTTATTCGAGGTTGAAAGAAAGGAAATAAAAACATATAAACAAATATATGATATAGCTTTTAAGAGAGTTCACTATATTGTCATATTAAACTATGTAGCCTATTGGCTGCATAACATCTGGTTTGGTAATCCAAGTATCCCTAAACTGAATAAACGGAACAAAAGTCTATTCAGCATTATTGATATCTTGGCGCCCCCTTGTGGTTGTAAAACCAGACGAAAAATGACGTAAATATAAAATCCTTAAACAAGCAAAAATATCATTTTGCAGTGGATGCGTAATTGGTTGCACTCGTATTTATGGATTAGCGACTTCGATGCTTGCCACCTGAGATTAACTATAAAACCAAGCTTATTAAAGCCTTTTTATGGTCCCACGTTCCCTCAACGCAATGACGGACGCAAGTACGCAGGGTTTGTCCGGTGGGTACCGAGGTGACTCACCTGTGTGAAGTTGGCCCCCCGTCTCATTCAAAATATTAAAATAACACTGCTGTTCGTTTGTGCTAGGTTTATGCTGGTTTGTGCCGTAAAAATTATCGTTTGTGCTGGTAAGGATTTTGAGTAATTCAAAATTACATTTTCTGGCATGTGACGTCACCCAGCCCCCCGTTCACGCCCAAATCTCATCAAAGTAGTCCCAATCGTTAGTGCTACGTTTGTGCTGGTTTGTGCCGTCAAAAGAAATTGTTTTGCTATTATGGTTTCTTAGTTGTTCCCGTTTGATTTTTCACACATGACGTCACTCAGCCCCCCCGTCCTCCTTCAAATCGCGTCAAAATGGTCTCTATCGTTAGTGCTACGTTTGTGCTGGTTTGTGCAGTCAAAAGACATATTTGTGCAACTATAGTTTAAAAGGTATTCCAGTTTGATTTTTCTCAGGTGACGTCACTCAGCCCCCCCTCCATCTTCAAATCGCGTCATAATTGTCTCTATGTACCCACTAAATACAAAGCAACACATAATACACAAACTCTTTAAATGTCCCAGTATCGCTACAATACCATTTGCTAAGCCAGGCTGCGTTCATTTTCGTCCTTAACATATACATTTTAAACAACAAACTACAGAGTATGTTTTGGACATTGTCAAAGTCGAACATTTTTTTTAGACTAGCAACATTTCTTAGTCCAAGTTTTAGGGGGGCTGAGCCCCTTTTTAGGAGTGCTTCAGCACCCCTAAAAAGGTGCTAGCCTCGCCCATGACGTCTAATGTTGTGATTCAGATGCCGCTGACACCAGCCTTCCGAGTTGGAAGTGGGGAAATCTCCCCGGCTTCGTGCAGCATTTCACGGAGGCACGCCCCCTTTTTGTCTTCATCTCTCGGGATTCTGGGAGTAGACCTCTGTGCTGTGATGACACTCTCAACAAAAATGGTTGCGTTCGTAAAGAGATTTATTTTCTTTGTATTTGTATCACGTCGGTCACCTTAATGTCGATTTTGTATGCTCTTACAGACTTGATTAGATTACAACTTTCATTCCGGTCACCAATTTATTCATTGCACGTCTTACTGTGTGTGCAATACAGTGTAAAGTTGTGTTGTTTGTTTTCGAGCTGGTTGGCTTAAGAGGCTAATGTAGCTAGCAATTCCATTTGGGTACTGTATATCAGATATACAGTACCCAAATGGAGATTGTATAGTGCTCCCTGTCATCAAATGTTGGTATTATGTATCCGACATCTGTATGTCACACTTTAAATCACACAGCAGGGTCAGGGAACATCAGAAAATAGTAGAACCATACCGCCAAACTAAACAATTTTATGAAATTAATGGTTAAATGCAGCCTCACCCAGCTGCTGGGTCTAATCAGTCTGTGGGGCCAGGTGAGGTTGCTTAAACCAGCCATTCAACCAGGCACAGTCCACAGTTAACAAGGATCCTGAACTGCTATGGCTAAGATTGATGCTGGAATACAGAGGTATATCCAGAATATTGTTAAAATATTGTCCCAAGGGTCAACATTTATTAACGGTTTATCTGAAAAAATAAAAATAATAATTTGCTGTGGTTACTGTTTGTAGTTCCTTGAGGTATTGTCCCTCTCAGTCTGTTGCGTAACCGACCTGATGGGTTGGCCAATGGGCAGAGAGAGGCGGGGTCGTCTAGCGATACAGTGCGCCCGTGCTTCAGTCTATTTATCTTTCTCTCGCTCGGATGTGCTGCTCTGTTGGGTCGTGTTACTCTTTGTTCTTCTGTATTAGTATTCCTTAGTATTCCTAAGCCAGAGCTGCCTGTCGCTTGACTTAACCTCAACACGCGAACACTGTATGCTCAACACATCCACACATTGCTTCCCAACTGACAATCAACCAACAACGATTGTCCATAAATGTTATTGGTTTTGTACTGGTTTTTATATTTTAGAAGTTGTTTCTGTGAACTCCCTTTTTTGTCACATTCCAGAGCCGATTGTTACACTACTCAGACGCATTACTTACTTAAACAATTACTTAGTCAGCGAGTTTCATCTCGCAGATCCGTTTATTGATTCAATATCAGAGCGTTATTACACGTCAAATGGTGTGTTAAAACGTTAACAAACTCTTTCGATCATGTAAATATTTGTATTCATTAGCGATAAAGGCCACCATGTTTGATGATCTTGTCCACGGTCAGATCTCTGAAATTACTTTACCCCGGTTTCCGACATGCAATTACATAGGCCTACGTAGGTTCCGGACCAGCTAGTGATTATGAATTATTTGCATTGGGAAAAAGAGCAGCCAACAGTCATCATATTGCGGCGAACCATCTGGGGTCGCGTAGGGGATCCTGGGAGTTAAGTGTTTTCAGTTGATGAAAGAGGTTTCTGAAGTCTTTGACTTGCCCCAACTCTGAGCACCTTTAAAACAAGACTATATACTTTATAAAGACTGGGACCAGAAGATTATTACTTTCTCTCCATTGAAACCCATTCATATTTTTAGATCTCATAGGTCCCATGGGCTCTACCGGAAAGGTGTGACTTCGCCACTCTATCACAGTTCCATTCCATTCTTGGGCCGACAAGCAGGGTTGCATACCCCCAGTGAATATGTGAGGAACGTATGATACAAATCAAGTTAAAAATTGATGTGAATTGCAGCTCGTAAGTTAGAGTTCCAGTCAAGTGATGCTCTCTTTTTCTGTAAATCTAATTTTGATTATGTTTATAATTTTTCTCATTCGTTTAATCACGTTTTCTGAAACTATAGCTCAATTTCTCTACTCTAAACACAAACCTGAGAAAAGTTAATCATTTTGTCAAAACTACACAAATTCTCCTCAAAACTGTTTTTTTTTTCACCAAACAGTAAACACAGCTATGAAATGAATATCTCTTACTTAGAGAGCATCAATTAAACACTGGTGTGATCAATTCAAAACACTTCCTTGAAAATACTGCTTACATATGTTTTGGCCTTATGAGGCCATGTTACATATTCCAATGTTTAAAATTGTTTAGAAATAGCTTTATTTTTTAAAGTTGCATTTAGGTGGTACATATAGTATAAAGACTTGCCATATTATAATACAATACTGTGAATATATCATATACATTTTGCATTTACAAAATCGAATAGGATACAATGCATATTTGTCTATCCAATGAGCTCCAATGGGCTAAACTCACAATCCCAGCGGCATGATGTAAACCTATAGCTGATGCTGCAACATTGTTCTGACAAAACACCAATGTTACCTATTTTGGTAAATTACAGTACAGTAATTGCATAAGTAAAATGAAAAACACTACAGTAATTAAATGTTTGGACTGTCTTTGCACTGAAATCAGTGCAAGTACAAGTACAATAAGGTAACAAAGCAAATACATATATTTTTTACTGTAATACGGTAGAATATTCAGCTGAACTGACTGCATAAAAAGCTTTTCGTAGGCCAACAAAAAATAGAATACGATTATAAATGAGGTGAAACAGATCTAGATGTAAATCAGTATGTATCCCCCCGCCAATCCTGATCAGGCCAAAGGACCATATCTACAACACAGGTCACCGAGTCCTCTTTTATGCTCTGACACATGATTGAAGTGTTTTGCCACTTGAGTTTGAACAGGTGAGGAGTGAGTTAGACTTAATGGTAATTAGTTGTTGTGTTTTGAAGGCCAGTGTGATCCAGGTGAACCACGTGTGCTAAATTATGAGATTTGTGCTGAGAGTTTAGCAAAAATGTGAAAACAGTGGAATTTTGCTTAGAGTTTAGAAGTCTGGACTCTTGTAGTTGATACATAGGCTTCAAGTTTTCAGAATTCATTTTTGTTTGTATGCAATCGAGAAAAACTGTAAATATGCACAAGAGACCGCCATTATCTACCAAGGCTTGGTTCACCCTTTCGAAATGCTTTTCCTTTAAGATTTCAATAAGAATATAGGACAATGTGTGTGGAGACTGTTGACTTCACACAATGCATCACCAACACAACCGGACACAAGAGTATTTCATTTATCTGATCCACTCCAATTTTTCTTATTGTTTTCCTTATCCGTTGTCCCTTAGAATTAAATCATCCAAAGTATTACAAAGTAAACCGTAGTAAAAAGACAAACAATTAAATAATCAAACAAGGAAATAAGATCAAACAGAACATTTTGCCAACCCATTTGCTGCTGACTAGTTTGTAGTAGTCAGCAGCCAGCCTGTGACTCTTGGCTCCTCAGCCAGTAACTGAGCATCTGTGAGACGCTTGTTGTGGTCACGGCAATGACCGTGGCAAGGCGGCAGCGACCTAATGCAAACAGGGGGTTGATGATAAACATGGACTCGTCCGGTGGGTTGGTCGGCGTGATGCCAAGGTGCTTCAGACACATCCCCAAGTAGACGTCTTCAATGTAGATGGGTCTGATGTGAGCCGACGCCTGCAGCAGCTTCCCAGGCAGATCAAGGGAAAGAACATACCCCATGCCTAGAGGGTAGGGAGGGTACTCCGGTTTGGCCATGATCCATCTCGGCATGTGCAGCTTATTGGATGGGTCTCTAATAACGGGACTGTGCCACCACACCAGCCCCGTCATGTAGTTGTCTCTTGGGGTATCTGGGTCCATCAACAACCGGACTAGATTCTGGATGTTGAGGAACACGTCTGAGTCGATCTTCATGGCATAGGAGGCGCCGGTGCAGTGTGAATCCAGCCACCGCAGCATCATCATCGTCTTGATGGTCAGGTTGCGGTACTGGTCGTTGAAGTCGCTCTGGATCAGGTCCCGGTGCTGCCGGCTCTCCACCCTGAGCTCGCCCTGCCGCTGTTGGGCGTCTGCTCCGGTGGGGAGGCCCAGCAGGAAGATGGTCTGAACCAGCTTACCCTGAACGACAGACTGCTTTCCCCAGGTCTGCCGGATGATGTCCCGGGCTAGCCTGTTGCCGGGGGCGACGGGCACAACCAGAACCAGGAAAGGGCTCGCTGCCCCCTTATCACACGCGTGGGCGTCGTCCAGGATGAACTTGTATTCACGCGGGTAGGGCACATAGTACCGCTCTGGGTCGGAAAGTGTGTCTGATTTCTGCCCTTCCCTGTAATTTAAGGAGAACGCAACAAAGAAGAGCAGCAGTGCTAAAACACAAAACGCAATGTGACTCCCTTGCAACTTCATTATGTTCCCCATTCGACCTGAAAGAAACAGGAGCAATATTTGTGTCCGGGACTTTTTTGTCAACAAAAACATACATGCATCTGCTCAAAGCAACTCTAATCAATAACTAACATCTAGGACATTAGGCCAAGAACATAATCTTTTTCTGAACCATTTTTCACAACGCACTGCAGGATGTGTCAGCTGATTGATCCTTTATTACTTCCTTGTGCATTGTCGTGAATGCAATGTTAGTAAGGTCACTCCCTATGTGACTCCCAGCCCACTTCCCCGTACACCTTACCACAGTTGATACAATACATTGCTTCTCTCCGTCTGCGATTTGCTTCCTCAACCCGTCCTTCGTGTTTCCTCTTTAGTAATAAACCTTTAGCAAACACTTTTGCCCCTGTAGTCGACATCCTGGTGTCTACATCGCTTGGAGAAACCAGTTGACCTCATTTGCATGAATTTAAAAGAGCATCGTACGTGAGCCGGGTCAAATTTCACAGATTTCTTTAAAGCTCTCTTAAAAGAATGTGTTAACTGCAACAATATAGTATATTATGGAAGTATTTATTGGACTTTATTATGCGCAACCCACAGAACGTAATTCGTTTTGTAAAATGTGTACCGCAGCTCATCTGTAAAATCTAGCTGCCTACATGGCTTGTAATGACTAACCACACACTCACGGATTGCATCATCTCCTTTGCTTTCGTAAAGGATGGTTCAGTGTAAACTATGGTTAAGATGATGAGAAAGAAAGCGTTGAAGCCCCTTTCCTTAGCATGAAGAGAATTCCAACAGCTCTAATCATTAATTAAAACACTAGTCTACAAAGACGCAGGAGTTACTCTTAAAAGTTAACAAGTTAGGAACACCAGTCAGCCATATCCATCAAGTTATCTGTATTGCCCTGTATTGGAGGGTGGCTCATTCAAATTATAATTGATATTATGTGAAAGCTACATGTACCAATTTTCAATTTGAAACTTTCACTAAATTACATCTTGCCTATTAAATTGAAAAAAATCTGTCCCAAGACATCTATCTTTTAAGATATTGAATCAATAAATACCCTAGGTCAAATCCACACAGTCATAATAGTTCTTATCAAGTCAAAACCTTCAGACATTTTAAGCTTGTTAAAGCAAGACAAGACGTTTTTTCATAATGTCAAACACATTTGCTTGATAGCCTTAGCCATAAATACGTACTGTCTCTTTAAACAACTTAATAAACACTGGGCAACAAACCTTTTTCCTTTCTTCACTTGTAAATAAAGTCATTCTGGGGAAATGAGTCAAGTCAAGTAAACAATAATAAGTAATTATTAATAATAAGTCGATTGTATTTTTAAGCTTTTAATCATGGTTAGTCTCAAGGGGCTTTTCAGGGAATATGTGTATGACATTCTGTAACTGAAGCGCCCCAAAGGACAAGAAAAACACTCCTTCCACTGATGGCATAGGCCTCAATGGATACCATTATTGACATACAAAGTAGTAGGTATATTACAAGAAAACCTTTGAAGTCCACTAAAAATATATATATTTCAAGGTTTTCCAGTCCCACCCACTGGGGAGTCTGGCCCAACCACAACCACCACAATAAACACATAGTTCAATAATGGAAATATGAGTTATTAATTCATAATTGACATAGCAGTGTGCTTATAACACAAACTCAAAGTTTGACTCAGGATAAAGTTTTACTAAAAAATATTATGTCCTACGTAATTTCCTAATCTCCTTTCCTCACCTTGATGAAAAACGTCATGAGGTCAAGGAAAGGACTTAGGAAAAGTAACCTATAATGCTAAGAGAATCCGTCTGCACTTACACTAGGCTACATCATTATGCGAGGGTTGGTGATATGGATGTGGGCCTGCCACGTCCATTAGAACTACAATGTTCCGACAACGTAACCCATTCCGAAGATGGACTACTGCACCACACTTGAAGGTGTGTTTTAACTGTAGATGCTCTTAATTCGATGACCCAACAATACTCACACTTGTATGGCCTATTTAGTTGTATATTATAGCCTAATTTAAAATTAGAATAGATTTGTTTAAGACACATTTAATATATTTGGGTTGCTTCAGACAGACGGTGACACACACAATATCTGCGATGAGGAATTCAGTTTGGGCTTCAATATTCGTCAGCAACTAAAAACACAACTGAAAAAATAATGAAATTCAATAACGATAACAACATATAACAATATAAATACTCCCAAAATAATATTAACACAAATGGGTTACATTATCAAGCAATTCTTTGTCAATTCAACTTCATGTTATCCATGAAATGGGCATATACAGTATACACTGGAAAAAGGGATTTATGCCGCACTTCATCTGATTATTATTTTGTAATTCAATTCAAATAAACATTTTTTGTTTTATTTTTAAAATAACTTTTTTTTACTTCAAAATACTGTGAAATATAGATATTTTTAGTTAGGAGTTCAATTAAGAAATATCTATTTTGACAAATGTAAAATGTCAAGGTTACGTACAAGCCTGCGCATGCGCATTAAATACAAAGACGCTTACGACTACTGGACCAAACCGCAGTGTTGCCAACTTAGCGATTTTGTCGCTATATTTAGCTACTTTTCAGACCCCTTTGGCGACTTTTTTTCAAAACAGCGACAAGCGACAAATCTAGCTTCTTTTTCAGCTGCTATTGGTGACTTTTGGCGACTTTTTGAGGTGAAAGCACTACCCTTGACCAGAGTGACGATGACCCACTGGCGGCAGTAGCTCAGGTGGTAGAGCGGGTTGGCTGGTAATCTGAAGGTTGTTGGTTCAATCCCCGGCTTCACCAAGCAGTGTATCGAGGTGTCTTTGGCAAAGCACCTAACCCTGACTGATGTCGCGATGTGATGTCGAATCCAGACAGAAGCGCCTCAAGGCCATGAAGCGGCGAGAGCCGAGCGGGAAAAAATGATGATGATGTATACAATAATGAGAAACAATTGTTTGATTAAATTGTCATCTTTTTGATTGGATAAACCAAATTATTTCTGATAGATATTTCTTAAATGAGAACCAATTGTTGGAGTGAATCAATATTTTTTTGTTTAGGATTTAACATACGATTTAAATGTATTAACTTCATTCAAAGAATAGAATTATACTTGGTGCCAAGTTGTATTATTTTGTTTTTATGAACATAGGAAATATTGTTTGAGGCAAGCTATATATTTGTCATTGGCTCAAGTTATGTAATATAGATGTGAACCATTACCCATATTTTTTTTACTTGGTTCAACAGAAGACTTTTTCCAGTGTATGTAAAAGGGCTAACATGGTGGGCCAGGCTTTTTTAAGTCTGTCCAGAAAGTCACCAGCTGTTCAGAAGAGCCGAGAATGTACGTGATGATCTTAGAGAAGGTACAGCGATTGTATTTACCGAGGTAAGCTCTAAATTGGTCTGGATGTGGGGGCTGAGTGGGACTGAGTCCTAACTTTTTCATACACATTCCAATGTAGGCATCTTCAATATTGAAGGGTTCAATGCTTTTGGAGACCTCCACAAACGTGCTTGCCAGATCAATGGAGAAGAGGTAGCCCATGCCAAGGGTGTAGGTTGGATATTGAGGGTCAGGGTACATCTCCATAGGAACAAACCATTTAGAGGAACGATCGCGAACAACGGGCCTATTCCACATCAGCATTCCTGTCAGGTATAACTCCTTGGGGATGCCTGGTGACTTTAGCATGCTCACCAGATTCTCCACATTAAGGAACATATCTGAGTCAATCTTCATGGCATAGGACACCTTTGAGCACCGCGTGGCCAGCCAGTCCATAATCACCATGGTCTTTATAGTCAGATTGATGTAACTGTCTATGAAGTCGCTCTGGATCAGGTCGTGGTACTGAAGGTTCTCCATGCTGACGTGCTCCTGCTGCTCTGTGATGTTTCCTCTACTGGGGAGACCCAGGAGGAAGACAGTCTGGATCAGCTCGCCCTGAACAAGGGTCTCAGTGCCCCACGTTTTCCGAATAGCATCCCGAGCTTTCCTGTTTCTGGGGGCCACCGGAACAACGAGAACCAGGAAAGGAGTGTTGGACCTACACACGTCTGTGTCATCCAGGATGAAATGGTAGTTCCTCGGAAAAGCTATGTGGTGCTGGAGGAAGGTTCGATTTGGATGCTCCAGAGGAAGAGGGGCTCTATAAATCGGGTTTGTTTGTTTCAAAGACGTGTTGCTCTGCAGATAATCTGAAAAATGGTCTTTGTATACAGACAGGTAGCTGATTGAAATCAGTATCACAGAAAGTAAGAGGAGCCCCTTGAATGTTGACCTTAAAATAGGTGGCCTTTGATGGGTGTGAATCTTCATCACTGCACTGCATGGGAGAAAGACAATGTATTCAAGTTAGTGCCTGATGGACAGATATGTATAAGGCCTACAATTACCCTGTCTAGGTTTCACTTATTGATTGTTATAGTAAAACTTAAGCTAACAATATTTTTGATTGTTATAAAAGCACTACAGGAGACTGCATGATTACACACAATATGTTGAAGCCATTACACTGATATGTGTTTTACCTATGTTATATTTATCATATTTATTTTATATGTGAGTAACTTATAATGAAATACTATTGATCATGTTTACGTGAAATGATTATGATGATGATGATGCAATGATGATGTCAGGGGGTGGTAACTCTATAGACGTCACCTGAGCACAGGTGTTTTTGGCTAGAGAGCGGAGGGGCACACGATTTTCAACCACATTACGAGATTTAGCGAGTTTTCTGTTTCAGGTGAGTTAATTTATTTTGCTGTTGCGGTTATGCAATAAAAGATCGCATTGTGACACTAACGAAAGGATGAATGCGCGTTGATACTGACCGCTCCTACACAATATATTGATTATATCCGAATCGACAGCATGGAAAATGGACAACAGCATAGAGGAATGTATGAAAACAATGCGACCGAAGACGGGACAGGATAGGGATTCAAAGTAATTTTCAAGTCATTCAGTCCTAATTGACGCGTCAATTAAATGCGAGCGCCGGACATTACTCAGTTGTAGTTGTAAGGAGGTAAGGTAAGGTGGTAAGATATACCCAGCGGGATGGGTCATTTTACAAAGCCACACGAAACCCATAATGACCTTTCAACGAGACAGGGTGGTTTATATGTCTACTCATAACATCCCGGTAAAATGAAGAAAACAGCCTTTATATTTATTTTTTACATAATCGACCTACTTGATTTTTATAATCCGTTTTCCATAGAAAATTATCTAAGTTGAAAGGTAACCGTTGCAGAAATGCTTGTATGAAATTCATAATCGCCAATGGCGTAAACTAGTTAATTAAAATAACGGGTGACTTTGCATATGGGTGACAATATCAATATTTTTTATTGCGAGTGAAACGTTAGTAATATGTTCGCGTTACTTACCCTGCCAACTCCATCGTCCCCGGAGAGTCCTTCATCTCTCAGGTAAGTCTACAAATCGTATCTATTGCACTCAACGCGCTTTCCCATTGCTGGCCCTACCTGCCACGGGGGGTGGTCCTATATGTGACGCGTTAACCTGTCAAGGAGGGAGGCGGGGCGCAGGGCCGTACTAACGCTTCACTGTGCCAATAGTGTGCAGGTGAAAAAGTAGTATACTATAGTGTATTACATGTATAATGTAGTGTACTACATACAACAATAGACTATGCATTAATATAAGTACTTAGAAAAAGTATTGCAAATACTTAAAGTAGTAATTGAGTGTACTTTCAAGTTCTTTGTCGAACACTATGAAAATGCTTTTTTTTAAGTGTACTTCATATTCACTTCATTAGAAGTGGATATAAGTATACTTGCATGAAGTTCACTTTATTGTTAGTTCATTTTATGATGTATTGCAATGAAAAAGTATACGAAATTGCAAATACTTATGGTGGTAGGTTAGTGTACTAAAATAATTGAGCTAAAAGTGTATTGAAGTACACTGCCGCTTTTCCACCGCACATGTAGCTCGACTCGACACGACTCGACACGACTCGACACGGTAGCAGCACGGGTCGTTTTCCACCGCAAATAGTACCTCCTGGACGTGGGCGGGGTCGGCTGCGCGAAAGGGCCGTGACGTATTTCTGTACGCGACGCAAACAACACCTACGCAACCCACACATGGACAGAACCCACATAACAACAATGAAGGACATCGATAACATTACTATTATTAGCTGGCATGTTGAAGAAGTTGAAGAAGTGGAATATGTTGGCTGCGGCGCTGCTATGGCTGTTACCAGCATGGTTGCCATGTCGCTCTCGTGACTTCGTCACACTCTCTGGCCAATCAGTGGCCGGCCGTCTGCCGACGTCACCTTTAGCATCGGCTCAGCCGCTTGGAACCTAGAGCGAGGCGGTCCTAGAAAAAGCAGCCATTTCAGGTACCAGATACCATGTTTTCGCGGTGGAAACACAAAAAATGCGAGCTGAGTCGAGTCGTGTCGAGCTGGTACCATGCAGTGGAAAAGCGGCATTACATGATGAGTACTTTATTCCAAATAAGTTTTAAATTGTACTATAGCTTTCAAATGCATGTACTTAATCTCAACTATTTAGTAGTAGTTTTTTAGCATACGTATAATAAGTGTACTTCATTTGCACCACTTGGGCTTCTCCTCAGGAGAACAAGAGGACATGTGGGAGACTGTGATGTTTCCTCCACTGGGGAAACCCAGGAGGAAGACAGTCTGGATCAGCTCCCCCTGAACAAGGGTCTCGGTGCCCCACGTTTTCCGAATAGCATCCCAGGCTAGCTGTTCCCGGGGGCCACGGAAACCACCAGAACCAGGATAGGAGTGTTGGACCTACACACTTCTCTGTCATCCAGGATGAAATGGTAGTTCCTTGGAAAAGCTAGGTGGTTCTTGGATCCACCGAATAAAGGGATGGCTTATGAATCTGGTTGGAGCCATCTAAGTATCTGCTGTACATCAGATCTTTCGATAATATCTCTGGCAATTTGATGTTGTTTCCATTAAGCAGGTAGATGAGTGAAGTCTTTATCAGAGAGAGTAGGAGGAGCGTCTTGAATGTTCTCTTCAAATTAGGCCTCCTATGATGGGTTTGCATCTGAAACACATAAATGCGTCTGGAAAGATAAAATATGAGTTCAATGCCTGATAGATAATAACATGTATAACTATTAATCTGTCTAGGTAACACTTAGGCCTACGTGAAGAATGATATAAACAAAAAAGATAGTTTAATTGTTAATATTAGCACACTCTTTTGCAGTAGTCTCTCTTTTGCAGTAGACTCAAATTATATATTATAACTAGTGCTGTCAAGCGATTAAAATATTTAATCGCGATTAATTGCATTAATGTCATAGTTAACTCGCGATTAATCGCACATTTTCTATTCTAAATATCCCGTGATTTCGTGCTGCCAGCCTTTTTGTGAGATCAGAGAGTGTTGAGAAAGACAGTAATAAAATATATTTGGTAAGAGGGATATAAGAGAGAGAGACTCGCAGTGACTTAAACCCGGTCCACTTGACATCGGGTAGGTGCGTGACAGTGGTAGGCCTACCATAAACCTTCAATAGCCCAGGCTTTTATTTGTTTCAATCACTGAACTTTGGAACAAAACTCTTGCTCAGCAAAGATGGGAAATACTATAACATTTATTATTTAAACCAGTATGAATATTCCTACCATACGTAGGCCTATACACATTACCAGGCTATCAAACAACGCCTACACACAAACACACACACACGGTGGCAGTGTGTTAATCGGGATAGTCGGGAGAATTCAGGGTGGGCCGTTAACGTTTCGGGGCTGTCGGGCTGATTACTTTGGGATAACAATATTGCGTTTATAATAGTTCCTTGCAGCACCGTCCGACAGCCTGAGCTGTGCGCCCGCAACCTCTCAATCACTCAACAGCCTCAACAAACCGTCAACGTCGCAACCAAGATCTCCCACACAAGAGCATTTGATTTTATTATATGCCTAGTGACGTGGCGATTGATCTGAACATTTTGGCTGAGCATGTAATTTTGGAATTTTTAATTGCTGCAATGAATTATGTTGTTGTTGACTTCTAACGTGTTTCTATCTTTGCTGTTTAAATCTAACAGTAGTCTATGAGTAATATATCGGTGGTAACCACTGTTTTTGGTTGCGAATTTTTGCCAGCTGGGCATTCCGTGGTATTGGATGTGTTTTAATAAAACACATACAATACACGGAATGTCACTTAAAAAAATTAACCCCCTTAAAATTGGTTTTGCGTTAACGCCGTTAATAACACGTTAAACTGACATCACTAATTATAACACATAATATAATATATATATTATAACACAATTTTATTGCAAGTCATGTGTTAGGTAACCGGTAAACTATACAATTAAAATTAGGGCCTTTAGAAGACGCTTTTAACCATGCAACTTACATCAGTTAATACACACATTGACACACAGACTGCAGAGTCAACCATGCAAGGCGACGGCCAGCTCGTCAGGAGCAGTTAGGTTTAAGTGTCTTGCTCAGGGACACATCAACACTCAGCTAGGAGGAGCTGGGGATCAAACTAGCAACCTTTCGGTTACAAGACAACTGCTCTACCTCCTGAGCTAAGCTGACCCATACTATACTGACCTTTCCACCTCTTTTCGTCAGAAATTACCCTTCATCTCCATGTCAACTGTCTCAACTGCACCAAACTTACACTCACGTGTTTAACCTGAAAAGCAGGTAATACCTGAGTGATATTGATTGGAGTTTGGTTCACCGGTTGTTCTTTTTCAAACCACACTGACTATATATATATATAACATCTACGATGACATTTATACTCTTTTGAAGCGCTGAATGAAAATTTGGTTCATCATTAGTTCATCATCTAACTTGTTTTAAGCTATGTCCTCAGGTTTGCTATGGGTTTCGAAGATCTGCTGATGATCATTTGTTGTTAAACCAGTTAACTGGAGCGAGATGTTACAGCAAGGGCAGACATTAAATTCCGACATTCTAGGGGAATTCCGACATTCTTATCTGTTGTTACCCTAACAACTGAAAAGAGACCTGAGGCCTGGGGCTACTGCATGGACATATTATAGAATGGACACCGGATTCCAAAATGGCGCCCATTCATTCCTATGTTAACTGCTCAATGGCGCAGGGCAACATCAAGGAGAGATATGCTTCCGCATCATGGAAGCCTAGCCAAGGCATAGTGTTGAAATGTTTATAAGGCTATTACAGTTTTTTCCTATCGTTTTAGGCAATTTACCTAAACCATGTTCACATTCCCTAAACACTTCACACAGTGAGCATACCAGTAGACCATGTGAACCAAACTGTGGTTACTTGCCCCTATGCTAAGATACAAATGCTGGCAATGACGCCTTCTTCCAAATTTCATGGATACCTGCCCCAGTCAATGTTCACTACCGGCAAAACGCTGTGGAACTACAGCATATTTTACCAATGTTTAGATACTCTGTTCAAAACAGTGAACTTTCTGTTCAAAACAGTAACAGTACAGTGATCTAAACAGTAATTTAGATCACTGTAGATGGAAAGATGCTGCATTTGGACAGACAAATTAAGTTACATGTTTGAATAAGAAAAAATATTTAGTTTATAGTTTATTTATTTTATTTTACAGTAATTTAGATTTTTTTCCCCCTGTGCACCATAGTTCTTGGTGAATTGGCATGGAATTACGTTTTTTACGTAAAAGCAACACTACATACAATGATCTGTACAAAACACAGAGGATAAGTTTTGCAATGCAAAACACCTGGTGGTCATATGCGGAGGATAGGAGGGATTAGCCCAATTCTGCGCCACTGTTGGGCTATTGTAATATACAGTATGTGCAGGTTTTGTGCATTGCATTTTTTGTTAGAACACATTTTTTGACTTTGTAATGTATTTTCTGTTTTGTGTAACACTTGCACTGTGACAAAATCTCCAAAAAGTAAAGCACAGTGAAAAAAACTGTGTTTGTGATTTGTTTCTGGATCATATATTACGTACTTACTGTATGTAATTTGCATTACAAAAACTGAAAATTGTTATTCTCAGTTTCTCATAAAACACTTACAGTATTTACTGTATTTACAATTACAGTACATTTACCACACTCAATTGTGACATCTTTTGTGGGAGGTAAACCGACATATGAACCGTGTCAGCAGATACTTGGCTTGGATTGTCATACTGTAATATTACAAACTTTATTACTGTAGTCCAAAGAAGTGTTTGTCTGTGTTTTTTCTCTTTTTTTCAATGCAACACTACAGGAAATCTATGCCAAACTGGAGGACACAGCAACAATTTATATATGCAATTGGCAATGCTTCAAGATGTTAGTGTTTTTTAGGTCATAGTGTTCTGAGAGGAAACATGTGTTAAGTTATGGCAGCATTGTTTGTGGTGTGGTTTTTGTAGTGCATTTTGCACCAAAGGTTAACAGATATGCAGAGGTGTGTGTCTCTAAAGCCCACTGTGTTAAGTGATAGGGAAAAGTGACCATAGTATGGGTACATGACCGAAAACGATAGGAAAAAACTGTAAATGCCCTTTATAAACTTTTTTGTCTTGCTTTTCAGTAAAAAAAATCAATTACAAATTTGATACAAAATATTTATTTAATACTGAAGTTTTCTAACATTCCAGCAGACCTTATAGCAAGAATGTAAGAACAATGTACCTTTAAATTAATGAGTAAAACATATTTTATTTGTATTTTTTTTATCAAAAATTAAATTGTTCGGTGTATTTTGTTCGGCCTTTTTACTCCATTTTTGGGGGCCGAATATTCGGTGCATCCCTAGTTTACATTTCGTTCTGTGTAGCACGGAAATATCAGAGAAAGGCTCCCATTCAGAATCCATTTGTTTACATTTAGTTTTGTGTAGCACGAAAAAAGTCGGATAATCGTACTCTGGGACACGATTCAATAGATTAACGTTCGGGTGCATGAGCACGAAATCGTGTGATACCGGGTTGGTCCTCCTAGAATAATTCATTTGTATTCCGTTTTAGGCTATCTCACTAATGGTCACTTAAATGTTTTTAAGCTCACCATGTCCAGTATTCAGAATTCAAAACATTTATTCACAAATAGGCTATCTTCTATTTTTTTGGCAAGCGGAGCCTGCCAGTCCTGTGCGAGTTTGTAAATTAGCCATGTGCGCCAAACAGAAGATAGACGCAATGTAAATAACTGATTGTTGTGCATTGTTGTGCATTGGTAGCCTACTGCATGGTTTGTTGTGGTTGGTTGTGGTCTTAGTGAAACAGTCTAACCTTGGAGTTGGAGAAGTTGGAGTGATTGTGTGATTGTGCGAGGGAGAGAGCGCACCTGCCGTGGTGATGTTTGGCTTGTTGTGGGCTTTGTGTATGTGTTCAATGATGTATCTGTCTGATCGTTTTAGCTGTAGATGGATGGTTAAATAATTTCACAAGATCGGTCCTACTGCAGGCTCTCATTTGCAAGTGCACTGATTGTGTGCCTGTTTCCGATATGCTATATACCTGGCATTTATTCAGTTCATTGTTCTTCTGAGTGCGCCAGAATGGTGCCAATTATTGTCGTGTTTGAATTGTAATGCACAACTTTGCCTCTCACTGTTATAAAATAACGAGCATCCCAAAAACTTTAGCCAATGCAGGCTCCTAGGTCACTAGCAGCCCCTGGAAGCTAGTCTGGTATCGCCCGACCTATTGCAAACTGTTATTAGTCTGGAACCTCTGTGTTAATTTGAGATCTCCAAAGGTCGTCACCAACGAGGAAAACCCAAAAGGCCTCTGGACACCTTTTTATACCGAAAACATGGTGTCGTTTTAAAGGAGCTGTGATTGCGTGCCATCAACTTAGTGATTATGAGTTGCCATAAGCATAGCTCTCCATTCTTTTAATACTGCCTCGATAGCGGAATGAACAGCCCGGCAGCCATCTTTGCTGTCGTTGAAAATGCCTACGGCGCTCCTCGGCACTCTGTCATCGTATTTACACCGCCTCCCATTAGATCCACTATTGTGATTGGTCGGTCTAGCTTGTACCGGGCAGAAGTATTTCCGTACGGAAGGGGAGCCGCCGGCAAGACAATAGCCCAAGCCCCCAGGAACAGTGCATACTTCCGCAATCCACCAGTGCTCAGGTATTGGTACTGGTATTGCAGCTGTTTAAGCAGGCTGTGGACAGGTCCCTTTATTCAAGGGGCCCAGAAGTAGATATCTCTGTTCACTCAATACAAGTGGGGAACAGGAATGTGTCTCCGCAAAAAATGACTGGATATCAATCGAAGGCTCATAATTATCTTTATGCCATGTAGTACATTTTTTTTAGTTTTCTCTTTTCAAAATGCCACCTCAAGCGTTTTTTAGCCGTTTTATGTTATTATTTTTTGCTGGAGAAGGAGGGGTGGGCAGCTGAAAGGAGTCGTAGACTAGTGAAACAAATGTTGTTCGGCCCGGCATTCGAGAGGGCCTAGCGCACGGCTCCGTTAACTTTTCGTGACCAAGGTTTTTCCTTTTACTTAACATGAATGACTTATGGTTTTTAGGCGCTGTGGTGACTTATCAAACAAAGGGTTTTAGCAATGAAGGAATTTTTAGACTGGTTCAGCTGCTGCTTTATGATTCTCACGTTCCTCTGCTTGCGATCAATGCGATTATGTTAAGGAACTGCGGGTGCAGGCAGGCAGGTAGGACCCAAACAATAACAAAATAACAAACACAACGCGGAACAGCTGAGACACATTAGGGGAGGGAACAGTAATCAACACAGGAGGGAAACACAGGGAAACACACACACCCTGACAGATTCAGCATTTATTGATCCATTTATTCAAAAGATCCAAAGACAAAGAACGGGTGCATTACGGTATCATTTTTAAAATATTGTTACAGTTTTTTCCTATCGTTTTCGGTCATGTACCCATACTATGGTCACTTTTCCCTATCACTTAACACAGTGGGCTTTAGAGACACACACCTCTGCATATCTGTTAACCTTTGGTGCAAAATGCACTACAACAACCACACCACAAACAATGCTGCCATAACTTAACACATGTTTCCTCTCAGAACACTATGACCTAAAAAACACTAACATCTTGAAGCATTGCCAATTGCATATATAAAATGTTGCTGTGTCCTCCAGTTTGGCATAGATTTCCTGTAGTGTTGCATTGAAAAAAAGAGAAAAAACACAGACAAACACTTCTTTGGACTACAGTAATAAAGTTTGTAATATTACAGTATGACAATCCAAGCCAAGTATCTGCTGACAGTGTTCATATGTCGGTTTACCTCCCACAAAAGATGTCACAATTGAGTGTGGTAAATGTACTGTAATTGTAAATACAGTAAATACGGTAAGTGTTTTATGAGAAACTGAGAATAACTATTTTCAGTTTTTGTAATGCAAATTACATACAGTAAGTACGTAATATATGATCCAGAAACAAATCACAAACACAACAGTTTTTTTCACTGTGCTTCACTTTTTGGAGATTTTGTCACAGTGCAAGTGTTACACTAAACAGAAAATACATTACAAAGTCAAAAAATGTGTTCTAGCAAAAAATGCAATGCACAAAACCTGCACATACTGTATATTACAATAGCCCAACAGTGGCGCAGAATTGGGCTAATCCCTCCTATCCTCCGCATATGACCACCAGGTGTTTTGCATTGCAAAACTTATCCTCTGTGTTTTTGTATGTAGTGTTGCTTTTACGTAAAAAAAAGTAATTCCATGCCAATTGACCAAGAACTATGGTGCACAGGGGGAAAAAAAATCTAAATTACTGTAAAATAAAATAAATAAACTATCAACTAAATATTTTTTCTTATTCAAACATGTAACTTCATTTGTCTGTCCAAATGCAGCATCTTTCCATCTACAGTGATCTAAATTACTGTTAGGTTTTGAACAGAAAGTTCACTGTTTTGAACAGAGTATCTAAACATTGGTAAAATTTGCTGTAGTTCCACAGCGTTTTGCCGGTAGTGAACATTGACTGGGGCAGGTATCCATGAAATTTGGAAGAAGGCGTCATTGCCAGCATTTGTATCTTAGCATAGGGGCAAGTAACCACAGTTTGGTTCACATGGTCTACTGGTATGCTCACTGTGTGAAGTGTTTAGGGAATGTGAACATGGTTTAGGTAAATTGCCTAAAACGATAGGAAAAAACTGTAACCAGATGTTAATCTACAGATTGAAGTTCCTTAAGAGGTTAAGAAGGTGGTCACTTATCACCTTTTGCTTCTCTGCGCTCCCCAGGAAGGTCAAGGAAAACAGGCCCAAACCAAACTACAGACAACACGGAAACGGAACGTGAAACCAGATTTCATCACATGAAACAATAAGATTTACATTTTTAGAAGACCCTGCAGTTGAGCAAGATTGCAAGACAACACACGGAACGGAATGTGAAACCAGAAGTTGCATGCAAAAAATAAATAAAATAAAGGAGAAACATAGTTGCATGCAAATCAGGTTTCTGTGTGTAGCCGGTGATACTAGCCAGTATCAGTACCCCACAATCAGGAACTGGCATCACTTATTCTGACAATGTTTGGCTCAACCGATACGTGTGAGTCTAGCTTTTCTCATATGAATGCCATCAGAACAAGGGCACGTTGCTCCATGACCTATGAGAAGCTGCATGAGTGTCTTAGGATGAGCCAAACTAGGCAAACTAGGCAGTGCAATCTTTCTCACTGACTCACTGGCTCAAAATGTCTCATATGTACAGTAGTTCTGTTTTGTGATGATTCAAAAAACATTGTTGAATTCTAAATACCTGTCCAAAATATGTGAGAACAAAATCTTTTATAATGATACGATTAAAAGTGAAGAAGGAAGGAATGTCTGACAAGTTTATTCCATGTAGTAGTACTATATATATTAAGTTAACACTACTTTAAGTATGATTTATTTGTAGCGATTCATTCAGGTAGTTTTACTCTGTGTGGCCCATGAACCCCCAGTAGTTATCCTTTTCGGCCCACTTGTTAAGGAGGTTGAATAGCCCTGATTTACATTTTAGAAGACCCTGCAGAATAGCAGGGTGGCAAGATCATACACGCAATAGTATACAAAACCAAAGTTCATAAAGAAAAACGTAACATGTGGATTTTCCATCACAACTGTCAGTTAAGTTCTTGGTAAGGTGTGGCAAGGGATGTTGATGGTATAGCTTCCAAATTTTTTGGAATGTACCTGTACTTTCTGCCTCTGATTGTTCTTGCTAGGTCATGCCTTCAGGATTCATGATGGACAGGTTGTTTTATTTTGGTAATTAGATAACCAAGGAACATTCCGAGTTCACCTGGCAACTGCATAGCCTCCCCCATACACCCCATCAACATGTCTATATTGTAAGTTGTACATTCTGGCAATTAAAAATAGTACTTAGCATCACATCACATCTCACCCTTTGTACGGGGTGGGGGGGGTGCTAGGTTACCTAGCAATTGTAAGTGCTAGGTATTCACTAAATGTAAATGTAAATAATGAATATAACCACAAGCAGTGATTAACGGGGTCCGAGCCCAATTAAAAGTCAAAAACACAATAATGGAAGATATATATATAATTATGAAAGAAAGATGTTCCACTTAATGCAATACTGTCCCTTGGCTTTCAGGTGAGCTGTAGATCAATGGCCGAATGTCATGTTCAGCTTGTTCATAATGCTCTTATCGGGATTCAAACTCTCAATCTAAGGATCACCTGATTTGATTTGATTTGATTGAAATTTATTTCGAACATGTAAAGAAAACCACAGTGCTAAGAGAATCGGTCTGCATTTACACTAGGCTACATCATTATGCGACGGTGGAAGTTATGGACGTGGGGACCTGCCATGATGAAACTACAACGTTCCAAAGATGGACTAGTCTACTGCACCATACTAGAAGGTGTGTTATAACTGATGACGCTCTTGTCTTGAGTCGATGACCCAACAACACTCACACTTGTATGGCCTATTTAATTTTATATGAGGCCTTCAACCTACCATAAATTGGATAAAAAGATTTGATTACAGTTTTTTCCTATCGTTTTAGGCAATTTACCTAAACCATGTTCACATTCCCTAAACACTTCACACAGTGAGCATACCAGTAGACCATGTGAACCAAACTGTGGTTACTTGCCCCTATGCTAAGATACAAATCCTGGCAATGACGCCTTCTTCCAAATTTCATGGATACCTGCCCCAGTCAATGTTCACTACCGGCAAAACGCTGTGGAACTACAGCATATTTTACCAATGTTTAGATACTCTGTTCAAAACAGTGAACTTTCTGTTCAAAACCTAACAGTAATTTAGATCACTGTAGATGGAAAGATGCTGCATTTGGACAGACAAATGAAGTTAAAAAATATTTAGTTTATAGTTTATTTATTTTATTTTACAGTAATTTAGATTTTTTTCCCCCTGTGCACCATAGTTCTTGGTGAATTGGCATGGAATTCCTTTTTTTACGTAAAAGCAACACTACATACAATGATCTGTACAAAACACAGAGGATAAGTTTTGCAATGCAAAACACCTGGTGGTCATTTCAGCTAAAGACCTACTCAGCTAAAGACCTACTCAGGTGTTTTACATGTAATTTGTGCCTCGTTGAAAAAGGGCCTTCTTTGGCATTTGCTTTGGACTTCTTTACGTAGTTGGTATAGGAAAATGGATGCAGCAAGAGCAAGAGCAAGAGGCAGAGGCAGAGGAAGAGGCAGAGGAAGAGGAAGAGGCAGAGGAAGAGGAAGAGGTAGAGGAAGAGGGAGAGGTAGAGGAAGAGGGAGAGGGAGAGGAGCAGCAGCAGCAAGGACAGTTGTATCTGATGAAATCAGAGCAACTGTCATCGACCATGTAATCAATCATGGTCTGTCCATGAGGGAAGCTGGTCTGAGGGTTCAGCCGAACTTGCCAAGATCAACGGTGGCATCAATCGTGAGGGTTTTCACACAAACTAACAGGTACTATACAGTATTTACTGTATTTACAATTACAGTACATTTACCACACTCAATTGTGACATCTTTTGTGGGAGGTAAACCGACATATGAACACTGTCAGCAGATACTTGGCTTGGATTGTCATACTGTAATATTACAAACTTTATTACTGTAGTCCAAAGAAGTGTTTGTCTGTGTTTTTTCTCTTTTTTTCAATGCAACACTACAGGAAATCTATGCCAAACTGGAGGACACAGCAACATTTTATATATGCAATTGGCAATGCTTCAAGATGTTAGTGTTTTTTAGGTCATAGTGTTCTGAGAGGAATCATGTGTAAAGTTATGGCAGCATTGTTTGTGGTGTGGTTGTTGTAGTGCATTTTGCACCAAAGGTTAACAGATATGCAGAGGTGTGTGTCTCAAAAGCCCACTGTGTTAAGTGATAGGGAAAAGTGACCATAGTATGGGTACATGACCGAAAACGATAGGAAAAAACTGTAATAGACCAAAGGTCTATTAATCAAAAACGCCACATGATACTTTGCACCAACAAAAATGTTAACAGTCAACAAACAATGCTGAAATAATAAATGATAAAATAAATAAATAATAATAGAAAACAATATAAATACTCCCAAAATCATATTTTTAAGGTTAGTTTCATTATCTAGCAATTTATTGACAATTCAACTATCCTTGAAATGGGCAAATATATGACAAAGGCAGTGTTGGGGTAGTTGCTCAAAAAAAATAATTAGTTACTTATAACTAGTTATTTCTGTAAATTGTAATGAGATTACTTTACTAGCTACTGCATTTCAAAAGTAACTTCACTACTTATTACTTTACTTTCTGTTTCTTAATTTACTGTGGATACATGGACAAACGTCAGAGCCCTATCATCACTTAGTGTTTATTGTAAATAAATCTATCTATAAACCATATGAAAGAACCATATCCCTGTCGGCACAAAGAAATGCCTCACTGTAAAATCCACAAACAACAGGATAAAGTAGGCTATGCTGAGGTCAATCAGTAGCAAGACACAAGTTTCAAAACACAGGAACAAAAATGATGAATGAAAATGAAGGGTTATAAAAAGGAAAAATATAAAAAGGTCACTTTATCCCATTCAATTATAACAGATATGCACTTACGAGGCGATGACACATGCTGTTACTTTATGTGGTCCAAACGCTGAATGAACCTGATCTATTTCGCAAGCTATGACATCGTAAGTGTCTTCCTCTCACCCTCTTGCAGGCAAGAGCAGCCTTCTTAAGAAGCTGTCATAAGGAATGACGGTGTGCTGGATAGACAGCATTAATATAAAACTTTAGAAAAAAGTTAGTAGGGATCCAATTTTTTGTTGTTGGCGGCACATGATCTAGGGAGGACTCTAAAATTATTTTCAGCATCAGTTCCATGTTGGTATAACACTTGTTCAGGTTATGGGAAAATGTTTCCCTGTCGGATGTTGGCTTGCGAGTCGCGGGTATTTTATTTATTTTTCTCAATCTGGGCGATTCAATAGTCGACAGGGGAAGCATGTCTTCTACAATGAACCCTGCAACCAGCCTGTCTTTCTGTGTCACCTGCTTCTGCGCTCCAACACTTGAACACTCCTTCGCACAAGCAGCTATCACTCAAGTCGATCGCTATGGCAAGGTGCCGAGGCAAGCAGGCGCTGCAGACACACAGGCAGCACGCATGCACGCACAACAACAGATCAGAACTTTAAACGCAGGCAAAGGGTAACGCAGGAAGGCGCATTGCTATAGTCTAGTAAAGTAGTGTAGTTACCGATATTTAAAATGTAATGCGTTTCTTTACTTTGTTACCCAAAAAAGTAACATTGTTACTGTAACGCGTTACCCCCAACACTGGTCAAAGGGCTAACATGGTGGGCCAGGCTTTTTTAAGTCTGTCCAGAGAGTCACCAGCTGTTCAGAAGAGTAGAGAATGTACGTGATGATCTTAGAGAAGTTACAGCGATTGTAAATATCGAGGAAATCTCTAAACTGGTCTGGATCTGGTGGCTCAGTGGGACTGAGTCCTAACTTTTTCATACACATTCCAATGTAGGCATCTTCAACATTGAAGGGTTCAATTCTTTTGGAGACCTCCACAAACCTGCTTGTCAGATCAATGGAGAAGAGGTAGCCCATGCCAAGAGTGTAGGTTGGATAATGAGGGTCAGGGTACATCTCCATAGGAACATACCATGGTGAGGACTGATCGCGAACGACAGGCCTATCCCACATCAGACTTCCTGTCAGGTATAACTCCTTGGGGATGCCTGGTGACTTTAACAAGCTCACCAGATTCTCCACATTAATGAACACATCTGTGTCAATCTTCATGGCATAGGACACCTTTGAGCACCGCGTGGCCAGCCAGTCCATAATAACCATGGTCTTTATAGTCAGATTGTTGTAACTGTCTGTGAAGTCGCTCTGGATCAGGTCGTGGTACTGAAGGTTCTCCATGCTGACGTGCTCCTGCTGCTCTGTGATGTTTTCTCCACTGGGGAGACCCAGGAGGAAGACAGTCTGGATCAGCTCTCCCTGAACAAGGGTCTCGGTGCCCCACGTTTTCCGGATGGCATCCCGAGCTTTTCTGTTCCCTGGGGCCACGGAAACCACCAGAACCAGGAAAGGAGTGTTGGACCTACACACGTCTGTGTCATCCAGGATGAAATGGTAGTTCCTTGGAAAAGCTATGTGGTGCTGAATTAAGTATTTTCTTGGATCCACCGAATAAAGGGGTGGCTTATGAATCTGGTTGGAGCCATCTAAATAACCGCTGTACATCAGATCTTTCGATAACATCTTTGGCAATTTGATGTTGTTTCCAGTAAGCAGGTAGATGATTGAAGTCTTTATCAGACAGAGTAGGAGGAGCGTCTTGAATGTTCTCTTCAAATTAGGCCTCCTATGATTGGTTTGCATCTCAAACACATAAATGCGTCTGGAAAGATAAAGTATGAGTTCAATGCCTGATAGATAATAACATGTATAACTATTAATCTATCTAGGTAACACTTAGGCCTACGTGAAGAATGATATAAACAAAAAAGATTGTTTAATTGTTAATATTAGCACACTCTTTTGCAGTAGACACTCTTTTGCAGTAGACTCAAATCATATATTACAACACACAATATAGATATTATAACACAATTTTATTGCATGTCAAGTATTAGGTAACAGGTAAGCTTTACTAACCTTTCCAACTCCTTTCTCCAGAAATAACCCTTCATCTCCAGGTCAACTGTCTCAACTGCACCAAACTTGCTCTTCCAACAGCAAAAGTTATACTGTATAGCCTACATCACGTGTTTAACCTGAAACTCAGGTATTCCTTGAGTGATATTGTTTGGAGTTGGCTCCACCGGTTGTTGTTTTTCAAACCACACTGACTATAAACTTAGCACAAAAAGTAAGGAAATTTCTGTGTGGTCGATTATTATCTCTGTGGTAGCAAAGGTTTTTGGCATTAATATTACTGCTTAGTTCCCTTTCAAATGGTGCCCCATTTGTAAGGAACATGCATTTGTGGGATGAGCAGCAGCGCTGAGTATGTGGGTTGCGCCGCTGGTGTCGGCCACATGTGCACTGGAACCTGAACATGTGGAGGAACATTATGTTCAGTGATGAGTCCAGATTTTGCCTACGGCAGTTGGATCGTAGGGTCAAAGTGTGGAGAAGACGCGGCGAACACTATGCTGATTGCTGCACCGATAGAATAACATATTTTGGTGGAGGCAGTGCGATGGCGTGGGGTGGCATCTCCTTCAGTGGAGTGAGATTCAGCAACCAGTGGCAATCCCATATCGCCACAGTCTGGGACCGAACTCTATCCTCCAAAACCCCGCCCCCACAGGGCTGGGTTTATCAGAGACTACCTCCAGAATGTGGGAGTTGAGAGGATGGAATGGCCTGCTAGCAGTCCTGACCTCAACCCCATTGAAAACTTGTGGGATCAGCTTAGGCGTGCTGTTCGTGCCAGAGTGACCAACACAACCACGTTTGCTGACTTGCGACAAATGCTGGTTGAAGAATGGGATGCCATCCCACATCAGCGTGTGACCAGGCTGGTGACCAGCATGAGGAAGAGGTGCCAGGCTGTTGTGGCTGTGTATGGTTCTTCCACACGCTACTGAGGCTTCTGTTTGTGTAATTAATAAATTGTTTAATTGCCAATATGTCTTGATTCTTCAAACTTCAATCATCCAATTCACCAAGCACCAAACGAGTCAATGGCAGAAAAGATTTGGCAAATTTTTCATGGGCGCAACCCACATACTCAGCTCTGCTGCTCATCCCACAAGTGCATGTTCCTTACAAATGGGGTACCATTTGAAATGGAACTATACAGGCTTTCCAACCGTATAAGATTTATTGCCAAAAAGTATTGTTACCACAGAGAAATAATAATAATAAAAAAAGTTTATCTAATATCTACGATGACATATTTATACTCTTTTGAAGCGCTGAATGAAAATTTGGTTCATCATTAGTTCAATATATAGGCCTAAATTGATTTAAGCTACGTCCTCAGGTTTGCTATGGGCTTTGAATATCTGCTGATGATCATGTATGTCCTTATCTCAGGCGGTATGTTGTTAAACCAGTTAACCGGAGCGATGGCGAGATGTTACAGCAAGAGCAGACAATCAATTCCGACTTTCTAGGGGAATTTCGACATTCTTCTCCGTTGTTACCCTAACAACTGAAAAGAGACCGGAGGCCTGGGGCTACTGTCTTGCCGGTGGCTCCCCTTCTGTACGGAAATACTTCTGCCCGGTACAAGCTAGACCGACCAATCACAACAGTTGATCTAATGGGAGGTGGGGTAAATACGATTACACAGTGCCGAGGAGCGCCGTAAAGACATTTTCAACGACAGCAAAGATGGCTTCTGCTGATGTAGAAAGGATTGTTCATTCCGCTATCGAGGCAGTATTAAATGAACTGGAGATCTATGCTTATGGCAATTCATAATCACTAAGTTGATGGCACACAATCACAGCTCTTTTAAACCGACACCATGTTGTCTGTATAAAAAGGTGTCCAGAGGCCTTTTGGGTTTTCCTCGTTGGTGACGTCCTTTGGAGATCTAAAATTAACAGAGGTTCCAGACTAATAACAGTTTGCAATAGGTTGGGCGATACCAGACTAGCTTCCAGGGGCTGCTAGTTTGCCGCCTGCCTGTGGCGGTCGCTGCGCTGCCTCACCAGACCTCTGCTCCACCAGCGAGCGTCGCAAGAGTCAAGGAAAGAGCTGTGGCCTGTGGCTGTCCGTCGCCGCAGCTTGTGGCCGAGTGCGTCTTGGGAGGCCCGTCTGTGCCCCTTCCCCGGCCGGAGAGGAACCGCATTGGGCTACAGCTGGCTTCTACACGGCACCTAGGTGGCTTTGCTGGTTACTCTGACAACCAGAACATAGGTAGATGTTGTGAAACCAGTTTATTGAAGTGTTGGCTTGAAGTTACAGCCAGAGCAGTAAATGTAAATGTATGTGTGGTGATGGCTTGTTTACAGTTGAACCTTGATATGTGCCTTGAACGCACCACAGGTGCGCAGCCTCACCAAGCCCCAAGTCCAAGAAAGCGGTGAGGTAGTGTAAAGAACACGAGAGCAGAGCACGAAGGGAAGAGGTTGTGATCGATGAATTGGGTTGAACACAAGACTTTATTCAAGACTAATTCTGGGCTATTTCCGTTATTTTTGGGCTATTTAGGTTTAGAAAACACAACTACTTATGTTAGGGTTAGACAGATATAAGGAACCTCTCCCGTTTGCATCGTTTGGTGGTGTAGGATTTGGGAAGGAGGAATTTGGCCTTTTGTCGTTTTCAAAGTCTTGTCGATTGTCTCTTGCCTACTGCTCTTTCAATCAACAATTATACAGTTATACTTAGTATAATATAGTATATTACAGTGTGTAACACTTTTGTTATGTTTTTCTGGTTAGTCTTAATTCACAAAGGACAAAAAAAACTTGCGGAGCCATACTCGCTAGTCTTCATTGCATCTCTGATCAAATCAAAAATATGATTTGTGTGTTTTTGCAAGTATTGGAAGATCAACTTTGAGTCTCTAGTGTCTTACGGTAATTCAATCAAATTTATATGGATGTTAAAAACAGTGTCTTGTGTGTGTACAACTCTTAAGTATGCTTGCATATGTGTTCATTTAGCATGCCTGTGTATTAATTGCTTTGTCAAAATAGAAGCTATGTACATATTATGTATGAATATTAGCCACTTAGTATGTGTTTGTGTTTGTTAGTGTGCATGTATGTGTGTGGTTATGAAGGGTGCAAGCATAGTGTATGAACATTTGAGTTACTGAGTTGCTGTAGTTAATAATTAAATAAAAAGCTTGCAAAAGGTGCATTGAACAGCTGTCACGTTATTTGCATTGGAAAGTAACAAATGATGACACTTGAAAAGCAATGGTTCAGAAAAGATTATTTCCCATGTGTTTATTGACATACTGGAAGTCATTGTCGTCATCATGGACGTCTTAACAAAAATGTTATTTAAAGGAGGAGATGCAGTGGCAATGATGTATGAATCAAACTTGTCATTGGTTAGAAAGAAGGAGCTTACATTTTTTGGACCTTTACATGTACAGTACATACCTTAGTACCTCATACGCTGACGGCAGTGTTTAACACAAGGCACTAAAAACACTTGGAATACTGATTAGTTCAAATATGTCAATGTGCAAACAATAAGATATGATAAATCCTTTCGTACTGGCCGGATGTGGCCATTGTCTGAAATGTATTACATTATAATATATTACAAAAGACAGTACATCAGATGTTTGTGTTTTTCTAATATACGTTTTTTTGGCAGGGCTTTTGAAAGCACTGTGTAGCTTCCGATTGTGCGTCTAAATATAGTATGGCAGAGTATGTACAGCATTCAGGCCAATGCGTATGCACAATCCCCCGTCACACAGGGCTGAAGCAGACATGAGGCTTGGCGACCTCTGAAAGAAAAATAAAAAGTTGTGCAGATCTGGTACAGATCTTTGTCGATAGGACAGAATTAACTGTGCATCCCGAGTTTTCTTTCGGAACGGTTGGTCCCCACTGATCCCTGATCAGCGATCAAAAAGATTGATGATGTGATAATGGTGATTAAGGGAGACATTCATCACGGCATCCACTATAGCTCATAGGTCTAAATGATTTAACTTTTCTTTTTTCAACATTTGATTCATAACGTTAAAATAGGTCTGCATGAATGTACCAAAGTCATTTCCGTAGTTTGCTTGATTGTTATTATTATAATTATTATTATTACTATTATAACTATTAATAATATGTTCCAACCAACCCTCTGACTCATTCCATTATAACTGAGCCCACTGTCTGTAGTGGTTTTACTTGCTTGCAAGTCAAATTAAACCTATAATATAATGCAATGAAAGATGGCACCCTTCATTAGGGTAGATGCAAAATTTCTGGCATGGTGAACAAAGATAATCCACTGCTGTCATAGGCTGGAGGCGGTCGTGATTTGCATGTTGGTGGTTCTTCGGACTTTCAGTGGAATGTTTTTGTTGTAAAAAGTCACTCCACATACCTAACCTCAATACATGCAAATACACACACACACACACACACACACACACACACACACACACACACACACACACACACACACACACACACACACACACACACACACACACACACACACACACACACACACACACACACACACACACACTCACACTCAAAAACACAGACTCTCACGCACACACGTCCACTCACAGACGGACACACAGACACATCCCTAGCTGCCAACAACCGGCCTCAGGAGGAAGGCAGAGGGAGGAACCATGAGCCACGGGAGGGTGTCTCCCACTCGGCCCCCCATCCCCACTGATAGGTTGAACACCCTAGCCTCCCGCCTCCCCAGCTCCTTCCCCTCCCCCTCCTCACCCGCTCCCCCCCTGGCTACCAGCGGGGGGTGCAGTCCCAGCAGGGAGGCAGCCGAGAGCCCCACGGGGCTCCGGAGGGAGTCGCTCAGGCTCAGCCCCCCTCCCCCCGCCGTCCCCAGGGACACGAGCCGGGCGTCCGGCGACCGCCCGAAGGCGCCCGCGTGGCAGAGGGCCGACAGCGGCAGCGAGGCGCCGAGCCCCCCCAGGAGGGCGGCCGCGGCCGCGGGCATGATGACGTGGGTCCGGCCGACGAACGGCCCGTCCCCGCCGTCCGGCCGGGCCCCCCGGTGGGCCTGCCACGCGGACCCTCGGCCCCCCGCCGCTTCGCCCGCCAGCGGCCCCGCCCGACCGGCCGCCAGGCGCAGCTCCTGGGCCACGAAGTGTCCGTGGGCCTTGATGTGCTTGCGCAGGGAGCTGGGGTCGGTGTAGCGCTTGTGGCAGCCGTTCATCTTGCAGCGGTAGGGCTTGTCCACGTAGTGGGTGCGCGTGTGCTTGAAGCGGTCGCTGGAGTTGGAGTAGCGCTTGCTGCAGCCCTCGTAGGGGCAGATGTAGGGCTTCTCTCCTAGGACGCGCAACCGGTTAGAGGAAAGAACGCACGTACAAAACGTGAACACAAAGAACAATGAACAATGAACAATGAACAATGAATACAAGTTTATTGGAGAAAATGTTGCGCAAAAGTTTGCCTTCCTTCTCGGACGTCCGACATTGTTGCTCTTTGTTTAATGTGTCGCGTTCTTCTTTTTCATTGGATTTACTAGCAGGCTACACTGTGTCGGGCTGCTTTGAGATCACGACGCTTACGTAGCTGCCGCGGCCATCGTTATTCGGCTTATCCCTCGCCCTACCATATGTGTGCTGTCGGCGGTGGAAACGTGAGCCGTAACTGAGCTGCGCCTAACCGCACCTACACCACCGGACCTAATCATACTGGGCCTTACCGCACCGCCCTTGGAAACGCGCCATTAGCAGTACTTCCTTGGATGGGAGACCAGTTGTTGCTGGTAGAGGTGTCGGAGGGCCAGTAGGGGGTGCTCATCCTTCTGGCCTATGTAATATCTCCAACGCCCCAGGACAGAGACGGGTACTCCTGTCCTGTCGAAGATCTTCATCTTTCTTCAGATTCTCTGTCGTAACTCACAATCCCATGACACTCATCCTAAGAGCAGGGGTGCTCACCCCGGAGTCCTAGCTCTGTAGCACTCGCCTTAAGAGTAGGGGTGCTAACTTCTCAAAAGTAGCGGTGTTAATCTCTGTAATCCGGCCCAATTCACAGTCCCGGTTCTTGTACCAACGTGGCCCCCTTATCCCCCCGCCCCGGTCTCTGTTTGGATAGTTTCATCACTCCGCCCCTCTCCAGTGTGTGGTGAGCGTACCGGGGAACACAGGCAGCAGTGCATCACCCAAGTGGGTGCTTCACACTGGCAGTGGGTGAGGTGCACTTCCTACCCTACATACTCACTACTTAAAGTGCTTTGGGTACCTAGAAATGCGCTATATAAATACAATCAATCATTCTTTTTTTTTTTCTTTTTTTTTTTTCATTTCACAAATATTCGTCGGCTGCGTGCTTCTCGATTCCTCCCATGCTTCTTGAGGCTGTCTAAGCGTTATGTGACACTCCCAGGTAAGCCGAGATAACCATCCTTGTGTCTACATATTTACACAGAGGGGGACGCCTAGGCTGGGTCTTCCGTCCGACACTCGCAGACCAATGCCGTGTGGACTGACCTGTGTGCGAGCGGGTGTGTATTTTCAGATTCTCGAGGCGCGAGAAGCTCTTGTGGCAGGTTGGACAGTGGTGCGGCTTCTCGTTGGTGTGAGTCCTGATGTGAATCAGCATTTTGTACCTTTTATCCGCAAGGAGCCCACACACACACACACACACACACACACACACACACACACACACACACACACACACACACACACACACACACACACACACACACACACACACACACACACACACACACACACACACACACACACACACACATACATATAGACACACAGACACATTGATTACTTTTATTTTCTTATCTTCTAAGAGGATATTTTTTTTGCCTGGCACTCATATTTACAACCTGAAAATATGATATTTAAAGATGAGCCATATGAAGAGATCCAAATGGACCCCACAGCTACAGGTTGGTACAGTAAGAACGAAGTGGAAATAACCCCCTCACCTGGCGTTGAAGCCTCGGCCGTTGCGGGCACAGCCCTCCCACTGACAGCAGTACCCAGAATCCTTTTCAGGCTTCACGTGGTGGTCGTTGATGTGGTCCACCAGCTCCTGAAGCGTGTCAAAGAGCAGGTGGCACTGTAGGAGAGAGAGAGAGAGAGAGAGAGAGAGAGAGCACTGAAATGAGAGATTGCCCAGAGATTCAAGAAACATTCACATTACAGTGTAGCAAGCATGTAAACGCAGTGCCACTCGTTTCTAACTAAGGGAGCTTGATTACAATGAGTTACGGAGAAGGGCTGGATGGGGACATGTGCACTTCTTCCCACTCCTTTTCGAACATGTTATTCCAATCCGAAAGTGTTATGTATCTAATTATGCTTTCTATTTGGTGTAACATCATGATTTTTCTGAATGAAATTTTCAGTTTTTCTTTTAAATGTTTCAAATAAAAAATGTCAATCAAACCATCAATCAATCAATAACTGCATTAAAAACCACGAGAAGGAATACATATACATAAACTCACCCACACAGTGTTTGCCATCATTAATTAAACATGTTTAATGTTGTGTATGCGTCAAGGAAAGCAACGCTTATGTACGGCTTACTTTCATCCAGCGGCAGGCCAATTGGTCGTCCGACGTTGAGAGCTCGTGGCTTTCCCTGGTCCGACCGATGAACACGGAGGAGGGGAAGTTATAACCGCCCCCTTGGCCTTTGATTGGCAGGTAAAAGGGATAGCCATCAGGGGACCCTCTTCCCTCGATGTAGTGCTGAGTGGATGGCTCCTGGGGGGGGGGGGGGGGGGGGGACGCGGTTATGATACCATGATGGGTCAATCCCTCTCTCTCGGTTCTACCCTTGGGTTTCTATTTCTGATACAGTAAGCCCTTTGAGACAGTAAGCGTAATTAATTGCTATACAAAAAAGCTAGGCTCTTAATGCTAGTTTATTACACAGCTTTGTTTAATACCCAATTCTGATGGCTTAATTACGGCCATTTACGGTCTGTAATTCATAGCAGCAGCACCCTGCTATTCAGGAATAACCGACTGTTCCAACTGTTGAAACTCACGTAATTAAATCAGATTTAATCAGTATAATAGTAGGGGGACTAAGTATACCAAACGCACAACTGTGATGGTCCATTAAACAGCCGCTTGAGTCAACAAATTAAGTACTTAAAGTGATAGCCCTCATTAAATTGACACAATTTAACTTTGTTCATATTTGTTCATATTCTGCGTCATACGTTCATATCCTGTGTTGTGCGTCACTCCTTCTTTAGAAGCATCCACCCAAACTTAAGAAAGGAAGTGTTTTCTTACAGTTATTGATTTAGTAAAGGTCATGCCAGCTGTAAACTGCATCCAAGTCGGTCAATGTGCTAAACACACACGGGTTGGTTGTTTGACTTGCTTTATATGACGCTAATTAAAGTTTAATCTCAGTAATATAGTGTTCACCCTTGCCCCTCCTTCTGTAACTGCTCCAAGTAGTGACCGTAAACCCTTCTGCTACACTACAGTTGTCCTGAAGGGACCGTATGCCTCCTGTATAGAGCTGACACGTTGTTACCATGCATCATAGTGGTCATTAGCAACCCAGTCGCCAAGAAAAAACGTCAGTGGTGTACGTTTCCATGAACACTGGATACGCAGCATTTCAACGTAAAAAATAGCGTGTTATACCTACAGTATCCACGTGTGCCGCTGTGGAGGCGGGTTTCGGGGTTTGGGTTTCACGGCTTTCGCGGCAAATTGTGGACACGATTGTTTAGGGGGGGGGGGGGGGGAGACTGTTGTTGACCGGGGAGGGGGGGGGGGGGGGGAGACACGTTTGTTGAGGGGGGGGGACGACACACGATTGTGGGGGGGGAGGGGACGACGACGACGACGACACGTTAGTTGAAGGGGGGGGGGGGGGGGGACACGTTTGTTGAGGGGGGGGGAGACACGTTTGTAGGGGGGGGGGCACGCTCGACAACGAGAGTTGGTTTTTATTGAACGCTCGACAACGAGAGTTGGTTTTTATTGAACAAGACTTCAACACGGAACAGCTGCTCGAAACGATGGTCACGTCACTCTCGGTGACGGTGTCGACAATAATGAACACACGAACAATGTTAATAGAACAACACACAACCACATAACATCCCGAACCCATTAACCCCACTTAATCCTAACAACAAAACAAGTTAACAAAAGCCCCATTTGTCAACTGAGAACCCCAATTCCCAGAATCCCCCGCGGCTCCGGAACACGGCGTAGCTTATATTAATCTTTATTATCTGAATGGGAAATGCAATATTTTAGGACAGATACACCATTAAACGCGTTTCTAATGACATTTCTAGCGAGAAATGTACATTTTCCTTACATAATCTTCAGTCAGTGAATGTGTATGATCTTTATTAATCTTTATTATCTGAATGGGAAATGCAATATTTTAGGACCGATTCACCGTTAAACGTGTTTCTAACAACATTTCTAGCGAGAAATATACTTTTTAATTGCATAATCTTCAGTCAGTGATTGTGTCTGATCTTTAGTTTTATAGTTATTAGGAGTTGATCGGCTCGCTCGCATGTTTCAACGACGTCAGGTTGCTTTCGCTAAACTAGCAGCTCACGTGCTTCCTGCGTTTGTGTTATTAAACTGTTACTTTATGTAACTTTTAATGATATCATCTTGTTAGAAACACGTATATCTGAGAGCCAACCCAGTCGCCGAAATCATACCTACGTTGACAGTGTACGTTTCGTGAACACTGGATTACGTCGCATTTCAACATAAAATAGCGTGTTATACACACACACACACACGCACGCACATGCACAGACACACACACAAGCACACACACGCATGCACATACACACAGACACAGACACACACACACACACACACACACACACACACACACACACACACACACACACACGCACACACGCACACGGTGCATTTCGCTGCTAAAACAACAGCAAAAAAATATTCCCTCAAATATTATTACTTTCAAAACGTTGGCCAAAATGGCCAATAATATCTTTTTTTTTTGGGATGCTTCTAGGACATTTTGGGTGGATTTTGAACGGTATGTGGGGGGCACGTTTTTTGCAGGACCTGGCAACCCTGCGCTGTTGCCCGAGATCTGGCTCCACCCCGGCGTGGTGCTGTCTCCTTTTGACCTTTTGACCCCAGACTTCTGGGGGAATAGCTGAATCAATTCATTAGTCAATCAGAAGCATGTAAATATCTTTCCGGTGGGGTAAGAGGACGAACAAGGTGTCCTTCAACATCTACGCTTCCAGGCGATTGCAACGGTGCCACACATGAGCATATTCGAACATGTTTAATGGTAGTAATTAGCTGTCGAAATTGGAGGCCTTAATCAATACTGAGCAGCTATTGATTTGCTTCCCGATAAAGATTTGTCACAAATGACATGTTATTTAGCATCTACACGTTGAGCTGAGTCCAATGACACCAAGAACGACACTCTAGCTAATGGTAACATGTATTTTACATGGTACACCTAGGTCTAGGACATGATCTCGGTGTAGCAAGAGGCCGAGCTTGATCTCATTGGACTCAGCTTAACGTGTAGATGCTAATTAACATGTAATTTGTCAAAAATCTCCATCGGGAAGCAAATCTATAGCTGGTCATTATTGATAAAGGCCTCCAAAATCGACAGCTAATTACTACCCCGAAACATATTCAAATATGAACATGTGTGGCACTGTTGCAATCGTCTCGAAACGTAGATGTCAAAGGACACCTTGTTTGCTCTGTTGCACCACCGGGAACATATTTTCATACTTCTAATGGATTGATTCATATTTTAAGGTTCTCGGAGTGAGACTTTAAGTGGCTGCAGCAGAAGTGTTGAGACGAAAGATGATATCAAGAGATTTATAGAATATTCCCATTCACATTATGATTCTTCGTCGTAACATCCGACCAAACATCCTTTACATTCACAGAGCGAAGATTATGAAAGTCCAGGCTCAGCAAGTGCTCCATCTCGTTGCACCTGCACCCAGCGGCTCGCTTGCAAGATTTTGGACTGAAGTTCTTCCCAGACCTCTACCCTAACAGTCCAATATGCATATCTGAGAATCAGGCCTCTCTTCAATAATGACAAAATGTAATGAGAGAAATACAGATTCACTTTTTGTTATCTCATAAGCGGCGTGGTGCCGGCTCCTTTTGACCTTTTGACCCCAGACTTCAAAGACATGGCCACAGGCCAGCGGTGTCTACACACATTAAGCCACAAATGTACACCTCCATCCCGCAAAAAATGGGGCCTAGAAACTAACCTCTGTCTTATATACATTGACTGTACTGTTGGAGGTCACGCCCCTTTTCCAGCCTTTTCGAGATAGCTAGGGATGCTAAAATGTTGACACACATTGAGATAGGAAGGGGAGGAAGGGGGGGCCCTTCCTGCCCGAGACTTGGCCCGGTCAGACCCCGAGGGCAGGCCCCCCCTTCCTGCCCTCGGGGTCCGACCGGGCCAAGTTTCGGTGCGGGGGTCCCAGTTAGGCCCTAGAATATGGTATTCAAATTTCAGGGCGGTAGGACCTTCCTATCTCAAAAACTGTTTTTCCACCACATTCTGAACCATTAGGTCTTGCAGGCTACACTTCTGAGGGGCTTTGTCCAAATGACACTCCATTTGGGAAAACTTTTTTTCTCTAAGGGCTAGAACTCCAAATCTCGGATATGTCGTACACAGGGCCCCGGGAAATGTGTGTAAACATTTTAGCATCCCTAGCTATCTCGAAAAGGTCGGCAAAGGGGCGTGACCTCCAACAGTACAGTAAATGTACATAAGACAGAGGTTAGTTTCTAGTCCCCATTTTTTGTGGGATGGAGGTGTACATTTGTGGCTAAAGGTGTGTAGACACAGCTGGCCTGTGGCCACGTTTTTGAAGTCGGGGGTCAAAAGGTCAAAAGGAGCCGGCACCACGCCGCTTATGAGATAACAAAAAGTTAATGTGTGTTTCTCTCATAACTTTATGTCATTATTAAAGAGAGGCCTGATTCTCAGATATGCATGTTGGATGGCTAGGGTGTTGGTCTGGGAAGAACTTCAGGCCAAAATCTTGCAAGCGAGCCGCTGGGTGCAGGTGCAACGAGATGGAGCACTTGCTGAGCCTGGACTTTCATAATCTTCGCTCTGTGAATGTGAAGGATGTTTGGTCGGATGTTACGACGAAGAATCATAATGTGAATGGGAATATTCTATAAATCTCTTGATATCATCTTTCGTCTCAACACTTCTGCTGCAGCCACTTACAGTCTCACTCCGAGAACCTTAAAATATGAATCAATCCATTAGAAGTATGAAAATATGTTCCCGGTGGTGCAACAGAGCAAACAAGGTGTCCTTTGACATCTACGTTTCGAGACGATTGCAACAGTGCCACACATGATCATATTTGAATATGTTTCGGGGTAGTAATTAGCTGTCGATTTTGGAGGCCTTTATCAATAATGACCAGCTATAGATTTGCTTCCCGATGGAGATTTTTGACAAATTACATGTTAATTAGCATCTACACGTTAAGCTGAGTCCAATGAGATCAAGCTCGGCCTCTTGCTACACCGAGATCATGTCCTAGACCTAGGTGTACCATGTAAAATACATGTTACCATTAGCTAGAGTGTCGTTCTTGGTGTCATTGGACTCAGCTCAACGTGTAGATGCTAAATAACATGTCATTTGTGACAAATCTTTATCGGGAAGCAAATCAATAGCTGCTCAGTATTGATTAAGGCCTCCAATTTCGACAGCTAATTACTACCATTAAACATGTTCGAATATGCTCATGTGTGGCACCGTTGCAATCGCCTGGAAGATGTTGAAGGACACCTTGTTCGTCCTCTTACCCCACCGGAAAGATATTTACATGCTTCTGATTGACTAATGAATTGATTCAGCTATTCCCCCAGAAGTCTGGGGTCAAAAGGTCAACAGGAGACAGCACCACGCCGGGGTGGAGCCAGATCTCGGGCAACAGCGCAGGGTTGCCAGGTCCTGCAAAAAACGTGCCCCCCACATACCGTTCAAAATCCACCCAAAATGTCCTAGAAGCATCCCAAAAAAAAAAGATATTATTGGCCATTTTGGCCAACGTTTTGAAAGTAATAATATTTGAGGGAATATTTTTTTGTTGTTGTTTTAGCAGCGAAATGCACCGTGTGCGTGTGTGCGTGTGTGTGTGTGTGTGTGTGTGTGTGTGTGTGTGTGTGTGTGTGTGTGTGTGTGTGTGTGTGTGTGTGTGTGTGTGTGTGTGTGTGTGTGTCTGTGTCTGTGTCTGTGTGCCTGTGCGTGCGTGTGTGTGCTTGTGTGTGCTTGTGTGTGTGTGTCTGTGCATGTGCGTGCGTGTGTGTGTGTGTATAACACGCTATTTTATGTTGAAATGTGACGTAATCCAGTGTTCACGAAACGTAGGCCTACACTGTCAACGTAGGTATGTTTTTGGCGACTGGGTTGGCTCTCAGATATACGTGTTTCTAACAAGATGATATCATTAAAAGTTACATAAAGTAACAGTTTAATAACACAAACGCAGGAAGCACGTGAGCTGCTAGTTTAGCGAAAGCAACCTGACGTCGTTGAAACATGCGAGCGAGCCGATCAACTCCTAATAACTATAAAACTAAAGATCAGACACAATCACTGACTGAAGATTATGCAATTAAAAAGTATATTTCTCGCTAGAAATGTTATTAGAAACACGTTTAACGGTGAATCGGTCCTAAAATATTGCATTTCCCATTCAGATAATAAAGATTAATAAAGATCATACACATTCACTGACTGAAGATTATGTAAGGAGAATGTACATTTCTCGCTAGAAATGTCATTAGAAACGCGTTTAATGGTGTATCTGTCCTAAAATATTGCATTTCCCATTCAGATAATAAAGATTAATATAAGCTACGCCGTGTTCCGGAGCCGCGGGGGATTCTGGGAATTGGGGTTCTCAGTTGACAAATGGGGCTTTTGTTAACTTGTTTTGTTGTTAGGATTAAGTGGGGTTAATGGGTTCGGGATGTTATGTGGTTGTGTGTTGTTCTATTAACATTGTCCGTGTGTTCATTATTGTCGACACCGTCACCGAGAGTGACGTGACCATCGTTTCGCGCAGCTGTTCCGTGTTGAAGTCTCGTTCAATAAAAACCAACTCTCGTTGTCGAGCGTTAAATAAAAACCAACTCTCGTTGTCGAGCGTGCCCCCCCCCTACAAACGTGTCTCCCCCCCCCTCAACAAACGTGTCGTCCCCCCCCCCTTCAACTAACGTGTCGTCGTCGTCGTCCCCCCCCCCACAATCGTGTGTCGTCCCCCCCCCTCAACAAACGTGTCTCCCCCCCCCCCCCCTCCCCGGTCAACAACAGTCTCCCCCCCCCCCCCCCTAAACAATCGTGTCCACAATTTGCCGCGAAAGCCGTGAAACCCAAACCCCGAAACCCGCCTCCACAGCGGCACACGTGGATACTGTAGGTATAACACGCTATTTTTTACGTTGAAATGCTGCGTATCCAGTGTTCATGGAAACGTACACCACTGACGTTTTTTCTTGGCGACTGGGTTGTCATTAGATAACAGCAACGATGTTCAACCATTTGATTTATGCAGTTGTAACCGAATTGCAGAAGAATGTCACTGCGTAAGTATGCATGTAACACTTGTTTTTACTTTATATTTGTATTGTATTTAATTGTTTAATCACATTTAGCAAGTAAACTGAGTGTTTAAAGCAGGTCAAGGACGAAATAGCACAATACAGATAACGGATCGCTAGATAGAAGGTTCGCGAATGTTCGTCAACCATTCACGTCATTCGACGCGATCATCTGTTGCCAGGCAGGTTTGGAATGGATTACGTATAGATGACGCGCCCGGTACAAATTTGGCAGCCGGTACAAATTTGGCATGACAGAGGAACTAAGACACTTTATTATTTCCAGGTGGGAAATCAAGGTGTAACTGCAGAAAGTGCCGGAGAGTGATAAGTATTGATAAGAGATTTTTAAGGACTCACCCGGGAGAAGGGGGAGGGCAGAGGGCTGCTGCTGCTTTAACTTCTGTCATTTGTTCATATTCTGTTTCATATTTTCATATTCTGTTTCATTTGACCAAATTCGGTTTCATTTGTTCAAAATATGTACCTGTATGAAAAGCTCAGAGGAGCTGCACTGATTGGCTAGGTTAGATGATGTCAATTTAACGAAGTCCTTGAGTGGTTGATTCACGCAGCTGGTGAATGTACCCGTTATCTAACAAAAAAAAATTGATATGCGTCATACGTTCATATCCTGTGTTGTGCGTCACTCCTTCTTCAGAAGCATCCACCCAAACTTAAGGAAGGAAGTGTTTTCTTACAGTTATTGATTTAGTTAAGGTCATGCCAGCTGTAAACTGCATCCAAGTCGGTCAATGTGCTAAACACACACAGGTTGGTTGTTTGACTTGCTTTATATGACGCTAATTAAAGTTTGATCTCAGTAATATAGTGTTCACCCTTGCCCCTCCTTCTGTAACTGCTCCAAGTAGTGACAGTAAACCCTTCTGCTACACTACAGCTGTCCTGAAGGGACCGTATGCCTCCTGTATAGAGCTGACACGTTGTTACCATGCATCATAGTGGTCATTAGATAACAGCAACGATGTTCAACCATTTGGTTTATGCAGTTGTAACCGAATTGCAGAAGAATGTCACTGCGTAAGTATGCATGTAAAAACTAACGAATGAAACCTTCTCAAGGCAGAGAACAAGAGATGGGAAGAGGAGGAAGAGGAGGAAGAGGAGGAAGAGGAGGAAGAGGAAGAGGGGCAGAAGGAGGTGGAGGAAGAGGCGGAGGAGAAGGAGGAGGAGTAAGAGGAGAAGGAGGGGACGGAGGAGTAGGAGGTCGAGGAGGAGAAGGAGGAGGAGGAAGAGGAGAAGGAGGAGACGGAGGAAGAGGAGGAGAAGGAGATTGAGGAAGAGGAGGAGAAGGAGGAGGAGGAGGAGGAGAAGGAGGAGGAGGAGGGGGAGAAGGAGGAAGAGGAGAAGAAGGAGGGAAAAGAGGAGGAACTAAGACACTTTATTATTTCCAGGTGGGAAATCAAGGTGTAAATGCAGAAAGTGCCGGAGAGTGATAAGAATTGATAAGAGATTTTGAAGGACTCACCCGGGAGAAGGGGGAGGGCAGAGGGCTGCTACTGCTGTGAGGGGAGCCCCGGGGGGAGGTGGGGGAGGGGGGGCAGGGGGAGAAGCAGGAGGGAGAGGGGGAGGTGTGGTGGCGGCTGGAGGGGGACAGGCTGAGATCCATTGCTGGGGGGGTGCAGCAGGACCTGGGTCGCTCTTGTGACGGGCAGCGGGAGTCTGTGGGGGGGGGGGGGGGGGGGGGGGGGGGGGGGGGGAGGGGGGAGAACCAGTGAGTAACAGGAGGCTGGGTTATAAGAGGTTAAACTGGGCGTTGTGGTACAGACAGTAGATGACGGATGGGCATGCTATAGGTCTAGTCATGGTCACAGCAGGTCTCTTACAGGAACTGGCCTACTCGCTAACCTTTGTACCCAGGTCATGGGGGAAGAGCTCTAACCCGTTTACCTTTGGGTGTGTAACATTAAGGAAAGTTGTGTTTTAATTCAGTAGTTTATTTTGCTAGTTTCACTCACAAACAGTTTTTTTATGAACCATTGTGGATAAAAAAATCACCCGCACAATGTACTCTCATATAAATATAGCCACGAGGTCTGGCCAGACCAGAAGTTATTAATCCAGTTTAAGATTAAAAAACTTTGCCATACCAGTTTATATTTAATTCTGTTATTTAACATTGAGCCACTAAGGGGCGCTAATGTATTACAAAAGTGATGAGTCTCCGCGTGCAGCGTAAACGTCAATGCTAACCATAAAGTTACAAAATGCTTTATCAACAAAAATCCTCTAATTAAAAAGGTTTTTTTTAAGTTTTAACTAACAGATGATCACAAACACAACAAACTTACTGTTAAAGTAACACAATGCAAATGTATGTAAACATGTTTGAATTGGATATTAAAAAAACTAAATATGATATAGTAAAACAGGGAAGGACGAGATGGCGTCATCCAACAGGGGATAAAACAATATGTCCTGCTGTGGTGTACGGTGTCCCGGTGGACACACAGGTGTGGGTTTCACCTGGGGAGGAGGGCGGAGAAGGGAAGGCGGTGCGTAAGAGACGCTGGCGTGCCGCGCTGAGCGGGGCACAGATGGAGGCCGAGCAGGTCCTCTTGCCCGCCCTCAGGTGTCCGTCGGTCCGGCCTGAAGGCAGCTTCAGGTCCAGGGGCTCGTCTAAGGACAGCATGGCTCCCCGGGGTCTCTCGCCCGACTAGGGAGACAAGAGGTGTGGGCGGGGGGTGACAGGGTGAACCGGAGAAGGGAACAACGCATTTACGCTCGGCTTGCCACGTGAAACTTTGAATGTTTCTTATTATGTATGTTATTTTTTTCTTATTATGTACATTGTATTTTCAAGATAAAAAAACGATGTCTTCAGCGCTTTCGTCGATGCGCGTGAAATGTGCAACAGGGTGTCTCTCCTGTGTCCTCGCACCTGCAATGTACTACAAGGTTGGAGGTGAGAATACTTCTGTGTTGACCTCCATTTCCACAGAAGACCCAAGTCACATGACCTCGGTCTGATGGACAGCTGGAGGACATTTGAACGTGCATTATTCAGTTGTTTGCATGGAGCAAAATGCCTTTAATAGCCTCCTCCCTCAGCTCAGTGAAGGCCCTGTTGAAAGAGATCACTTACATATTTCCCAAACCAAGCATTTTATTGTAGCATCACTTTTCAAGGAGTGAAAAGCTCCCAAGATGGTGTGTTGGAATGTATAAATCGAGAAGCACAAACTGAGCAAACACCCCCCCGGTCTTTCTAACCCTGTGAGATCTTCGTCTCATACGCTTGCAAAGGCGTTTTGGAAGCAATGCCTCAGAAATCCTGAGGCAGACATTTTTTACTTTTGTGCACGCAAACCGAGGTCTGGCAGAGAGGCCTTGCCCCGCTTCAAACCCTGGCACGGCATACCTTTGTTTATGGATAATGAGCGGTTACAAAGGACCAATGGGGTATGCTCTGCCTTGCTCAAGGGCACATCACATTACGCTTCTTTTTGGGACACAAAGCCCCGGAGGTGCCTCCAGTTGCCCGTCTGAGAATGTGACTTGTGCCACTCGTATTCCCGAACCCCGTTAACCTTCTTAAGCCAGAAACACCACAAAACTCAATCACCACAATCACTCGTTGGATCTTTGACATAACACAAAGCAGAGGCTGCGCCACAATGAAGTCAGTGTTTAAGTCCCTCTGCTGGAGCACCTCGCAGTCACACTGGTTTCACATTCCATGGCAACCTCACTTCACATCTCACACGCACACACTGCCAGTCGGCCTATTGTGGAGGCACGCACACCCAGGGCCCATATGTATCTAGGGTTGCATGCATGCATGCAAGAAAAACATGCACACAACTTCTCCGCCACACGTGAGGCCCTGCCCTTCCCTCAATGACCTCCCTGTGGGCAGGCTGCCCAGAGCCTCTTATGGATCCCCTACTGCCTAACAAAAACACACACTTACTTTATGTGCACATGCACAGACACACACACGGCATGCGTGTGCGTACACAAACACACACACACACACTCACACAGCATACTTTATAAACACACACTTGCTAGCACTATATGTGCACACGCACACACTCACACACACGCATCGCGTGTGTACACACACGCACACACACACACACAACACATACAATGTCGCAGATATTATTTTGCACATAATTAAAGCATATCCCTCTTTAGCAAAAAGTAACGTATACACAAGCATGCTTAATGTACACACAGATGCATACTAACATTTGCACGGATTAAACACTTTCTCAAATTCCTTAAGATTTTGTTCAATTACAGTAAGACCCTGGATATTCCGAGTTCCCAGTAATCTACATATACACATAATGGCCCCAATTACCTCAGTGGAATGCACATATTCCACATGCAAACACATGCATATTCAAACACACACATGCACACACACACACAGACACACACACACACACACACGCACACCGGCACACACACACACACACACACACACACACACACACACACTCTAGATGAAAAGTTATTTCCTCCCCAGACAGGAAGCCTTCGTTTCCACGGCACCCCAAAGAGGCCTCTTGCCATACTTGCCCTTCTCTCTTCCATACTTTCTTCAACTTCATCCATCCCTCATTATTTTCTGCATCTCACTCCTCCTTAGCTCTCCACTCCACTGCTTGTTACCTTGATCGTCAATTCCCTCCTGCACTACTTTAGAACTCTTGTCTCCATGGGAGAAGCCTCATTAACAATAATGTCTAACGCGGAATGCGTACGCATCACAATCAAACCTAAACCTGTGTAATATATACACATCACAATCAAACCTTAACCTGTATAATATGTACACATCACAATTTTTTTTTTTTTTAACCTTTATACCATATACGCATGAAAATCAAACCTTACTAACCTTGATAACGTATACACATCACAATCAAACCTTACTAACCCTTATAACATATACACATAATAAACAAACCTAACTTACCCGTTTACCATGTACACAAAACAATCAAAGCATTACGGTACATTGGATGAAAGCCATGCCCTCTATTGACTCATTCTCGTTCCATTTCATTCATTGTATTGGATTACAATGAAAACATCCAAATTGCAAGATTTGCATATAAGGTACATTTGCATAGAAGACCTCGAAAAATACTTATGTGTAATGATATAGGGCAAAGAAATGACCTTGGGTTGATCACGATGTTGAGCAAACAAGCATTGATCCTGTACCATGTGGGGTGGGATTTTAAGAAGCAAAAAGTCAAAGTGTTTGGTCCTCCTTACTGGGAGGGGTTTTCAAGTGCCTGTTATGCATCCCATTTCCTTAAATGGTCGTACGCAAAGCCACCGCGACAACCCGCGGTGACAGCATTCTTGTTGTGGGCCAGCAGTCATTATGGAGACGGGAGGAGAGCCTGATTTTCAACCTGAGGAACCTTCAGTACCCTCCCCTACCCCTGGTGGTACGGGAGGGGACTGCAGGTGGTACAAGAGATTTTATTCTTAAAAAAAAGACACATTAACAATAATAGATAGAATTATATATATCATTTAAAATAAATATAAATCTTGAGGTAGTATGGTTTGTTAACATTTAAAAAATAGTGTCAGCCCTTCCATCATATGTTAACCATTGTAAGGTTTTCCATTGATGTTTTGTGTTAATTTGTGATAGCTAAATAAACACACTGGGAGAATAAGCAGCGTTGCAGACTTTTCTTTTCAACTGTCTCCCACTGGCCATTGCCTTCTCGCAGTGAAACGTGTGCACAAAGGGGGCGTTGGCACCCTTTGCTCAGCCACTGCGTGCGAGTATTTATCCATTTTTTACCATTTGCATATGAGACGGTCTGAGAAAGGTCTTGAAGACAATTAAGTGGTCCCCCTAGACTCCTAGAGTCAACGGCGGGGAACCGCTGCCCTAACGCGCCCTACCGTCTGATGAATAAACCAGGGGGAAATTTCAAAGTTCCTATGCGACCATAATGAAAATACAGAAGGGAGAGGGTGGAGATTATTAGGTTTAGTTTTTTGGTTTCGTTTTTTTCTGCTCAAATTGATGTAGGGAAGGAAAAGAAAAAAAATGAAATGTGTGTGGGTGTGTAGGGGGGGGAAGTGGTGTCGGGGGGGGGGGGGGGGGGGGGGGGGGGGCTCATACCTAGCTAGCGACCCGTGGACCGCGGCCAGAATACACAGGCTCAAAGGCACTCTGGGGAGACGTGGAGGGAGAGAATGGACTAAATACTGTTGTCAGGCCCCGAAACCACATACCAGCCAAAGTATGTTTCTCATTGGGAAATATTGGAGCAGTCATAGTAGTGGAAAGAGAGGGAGAGGGGAAAGAGGCCGAATTGGCTGGAGATTGGGGGGAAGGAATGAAGCCCAGTCAAACAAAGGGGGGGGGGGAAAGAAAGTGTGGGATATAGGCACGTAAGGGTGTGGGTTGGTGGGTGGGTGGGTGGGTGGGTGGTGGATAAGTTCAAGTGACGCCGCCTCTAAGTTTCTGTTGATGGATATAATGCTTCTTGAAATGTGGACGATATGTGAATGGTACGAGTCAGCCGTGTGCCTGATGACAACAAGCAACGAAAAAAGAGCTTTCAACAGGTTTGGACGGTTGTTGTTGTTGTGCAAA